>NC_040032.1:21065816-21088193 GCF_000972845.2 Larimichthys crocea
TTGGAAAGTAAGGGGTACTGTGGTTGTGGTAGCTATTGGCAGCTTCTCTTTACTGCACCAACCTGCAGCATTGACTTAAAAACAACCCATCTAACTGGGGGTTTAATGGTTCCAAATGTGAATGGCTATTTATGCTGAAAAAAATATTATTATTATGTTCCAACCACTGTCAATCCGTCTCAACTCTGTAAATGTATTTACAAAAAATGTGAAAGATCAAGCAGGAAATAATAGAACAGAGAAGAGTTTGAGTCAAAAAATTCACATTTTTGGCCACAACTGTCAATATTTGCTCACAAAACCCCATTACTTTACCACAGACATAAAATAACGTTATGTTATGACAGTTTGATTCTGAGAAAAGCAATACAATCAGTTTTTTGATGGATGATCAGGATTCAAATTGTAGTGAGGAAAAATTTGACGCTAAAACACATCAAGGCACTTTTTCTCATGAGAGCAAACTGACCAAGAAATTGGAATGATTTCAACAAATCAGAGAGAAAACGAAAAAACTGCATAAGCTTAAACTAACATGGTACACAGTGTTATCATTCATTTATGCTTCTAAAGTCTTCTTTGTGTTCTGTAACACCAACGCTTTCTGTCATTTGTTTCTCAGGCTTTGTTTGTTTTAACGTTAGAGGTGACTTATCTTTTATTTGTCATTGAGAGCGGTGTAATGTGCCGTTGGTTTATTTGAGTGCATCAGCGTTGTAAACGTTGAGATAAACGTGAATTTATTGTGCTGTTGGCTTTGAGTGTTCTTGTGCTATAAGTTCTGTTGATTTGCAGGTGAATGAAAGTTATTCTGCTGTTGGTAATGGTAAATGGTAAAGAAACTTATTTCATGTTTTGCTCTTATGTTTTGGTGCAGTATCCATCATTGTGGATCGAATAGTCAGTCAAACACTCTTTTCAACTCTTTTCTGAACACATTTACTCTCTGCTGTACTTGAAGACTTTGAAGTTTGATAGCGCTTACATTACAGTTGAGTATGAAAGCGCACACAAAACGCACATACCTCCTCATCTTGTCGATCTGTGTTAGATCTCTCTCACATGCAACTCACAGCTCGGCTGCTTGACTGCTGGCGCTTACATGTTGTTCAGTCTGCATCTGCCAAACGTGCGTTGCGTTGAAGCATCTGACAATCCCAACAACACTAATCAAACAGCAGATACAAGGCTTACAAACATACACATGCACACAGCGCTCGCTTATCAGGAGCCAGCAGCACAGGTCTGCACTGCATCTATGTAAAGTTTATTTCAATAGATGGCAAATTCAATGGCACTCCAGTTCACTCCAGTCCAAGGAAGTTCAGCTTGATTCCATTCGACTCAGTTCACTTCAGCTCAATGCAATTTAACGCATTCAGTTCAATTCTCAGCCTGTAAGAAATGAGTCGCGAAATGTATTTTTGTGATTGTGGCCAGCACAGCAGTCTGTGTTGGATAAAAGCAATCTGATCTCAAAGGAAGAGGTATTTTAATCTGCGCAGGAGTCCCCTTTAATGACGTGTAAAAGAGGTCCGACATGTAATGGCAGCAATCCGAGAAATCATTTCCACATTTGCATATAATGGACGTCCATTTTGTCACTTTCTGAAGATAAAACGCAAAAGTTATTCAACCCCCTACAGCACTTAATACAGGTTTAATCTTTTAGGGGCATTTTGCCTTTATTCGGTCATCACAGTTTCTGTTAGACAGGTCAGACTGTCATACAGACACCTATAAAGCATGTCCTCTATATAAACTTGAAAAATGACATCCACAACAGCCTAGCATCCCTTGGAATTACGCCATAATTGGATATCCCACACCTTAAATTGCATCCACTGCCAACAATCAGTCCTAATGCATGAAACAGTGTGCTCTTAGCGAGGCGGAAAGTGGGTAGTGGATGGGCGTGTAGCACATCTGACTTTCATGAAGGAGACTGGATTTTGTATCCCAGTGCAGACCTGTAATTAAAGATCAACTTTATTGATCCCTTGCAGAGAAATTCGAATTATTATTATATTATATTATTAACCAAAACCACTTATCAGGGCGCCCCCGCGTGAGTGTGGGGGCGTCCTGATGAAACTGAGGACTTTAATTTGGCTGCCAGATTGTTATTTAAAAGCCATATTGAAGTAAAAAGTCAGAAATGATTGGTTATAATTTGTGTTTGGATAAAAAACTACCAAAGTGTGAATTGTATATCCTTTAGTCTCTTACAGTAACTACACAGGAATGGATGCTCATAACTACTTGTGATTGTGGCAGGTAAGATGCTTTAAGCCCGTTTCTTGAGATTTCCCTCCATGTATCAGAATCAGTCTTCTGTCAGAAATTAGAGCATCACAGGGTCGTGTGGGGCTGCAGCAATAGACGAAATTCTCGCTCAGCTCTCAGTTGGAACCAATGAGAAGCAACAGCTTCTTCTCTGAGCCGCTCAATAAGCCGTTGTAGAACAAGGATTTCCATTTGCATTTGGAAGCAAAAAAAAAGAGAAGATCCTGAGATTGTGGATTACTCCCCTGGCTTTGCTTTGAAGGGAAGAATTAAGCAGAGGACTTTGGGGAGCTTTACGGGGCAATGGAATTCAAAGTACTGTGTGTGTTTGGTTTGTGTGTGTGAATTTTCCCACACTGCCACTAACTGGAGCATGAACTGTGTAAAATGAAAAAAGAGAAAGAGAAAGCTTTCATTTGTTGGAAGCTGATCATATCTACAGCAGCAGTTTGTTGACACTGGTGCTGACATTAGAGCCTTTGAGAAACCATTTCTTTGTAGACCTGGCTTTTTGCACTGTAATTATGAAAAAGGAAAGGTTATTAAAAACTTCATAGTCTGCTGTAGCAATCCTCAGACCACATGTATACAAAAGTATCTGAACAGCGGTGTCCACTTACTTTTGGCCATATAGTGACCATATATCACTTGAGTGTTCGCTTGTCTCGAATATTCTTCTCTAAGATTGAACAAAAGACAGTGTATGTTGTGTTTTTGACTTATGTATCAGCTTCATTTCATCTTAATAAAAATCTCTAAGCAACGATGCCTGGGAACCATAATAGAGGCTCAGTTAAGAATCTGCACTAATTAAGAAATGTACTCTATGACAACCAGACTCCGCTCTCCAGCACAGCTGTCAATCAAGAGCAGCATTTCATTATCGGAGAAGCTGCTGATGTGAAACAAACACATGACCTGTTAGCTTGCTTGCTGATGAGGGGCTGGCAAATTAATTGCTAAAATACAAATCATTGATTTTTAGGAAGAAAAAAACCCCTCATGTATAAAGCACAAAAACGAAGTGCTCAAAATTATGATAAAACAGCTTGAACTTAATTTCAAAGAGAAAGCTTATAGATCAAGTAGCTGTTTAAAATTATATAACAGTTCTTACAGAGGTTGAGTTACATAAATAAACACTGGAGCTATAAATTGTACATATTATCACAAATTGTAGGTAAAACAGTTGAAAGCCTCCATTGATGTTGCTGTCCTCACCCAAAGGGACAATATTCCAGCATGTGGGTCCATTATTGCGAAAGGCAGTTCACCATAGATCTTTGAGCTTTTACTAGTTGAGTAGAGAAAGTCTATGAACCTGAGGAATCTACCAGTGATTTAGATGAGCAATCTAGCCTACGGTATATCAACAACAGTCAGGGACAAAAGATTTATGAACAAGAACTGGGATCATAAAATCCGCCCTAAGACTAACTGAAAGTCAGAACAAGGACTAGAACAGGACTGATGTGAGAGCTTTTATTTTATTCAGATAAATCGATTACAGCTCATACAGAACGCACAAACAAGTTTTATTTCCTTTTTGAGGAGGCTTGAAAGCATTGAATTTAAAAAAAGTCATTTATACCAGACCTGTTCTGTAGATAACAGGCTGCTGTTTCGATTATGTCAAATGCAATAATTCCCAAGAAAGTTGTGCTAAGATACATTTAATTGTGAGAAAAAAAAACAAAAACGCACTGATGTAACCATGGTGCCACAAATTGCTTATTTCGTGAACCAACTTCTAATATTCACATAATGCTAGTGGTTGGAAACAAGCATTTAAATTTGCAGTTTTTATTTTGCAGATTTGATTAGGGTTAAACAGCTATTCTTTCAGATGAAGATGTTGGAAAACTTTCTGGAATTTCTTATCGTATCTTATCTCATATTATCTTATCCTTTCACTAAGGCAAATTAGGATGAAAAATAATCTAAATTACCTAAAACTATCGTGTACCAAAGTGTTCCACCATGGCTCTAAAACTGTGGGGGAACATCCAGTCTTGAAAACCATTTAGCAGAATAATTTAGGTTTGTCACAGCCTAACTACCTCAGATAATTTGGGGGACATAGCTGTATCATCAATTGTTTTCTTGATTTGTTATTTACTTTTTAATTTACTAAACTGTGTGCTGTCCAAAATTTGGAGATTTTGTATTTTGATGCTTTGGCAACATTGTTCTTGAAACTTTCATGCTTTTCATGGCATTGAAAAAATACGTAAGGACACTGGTTTTACCTCAAAATATATAATTTGTATGTTTTTAATCTGTGAAAGGATGGTTAATAATTGGTGACCGATTAAACATACATAAATAAAGACCTGATTTGGCCCAAATTCCCTCATGTCTGGAAAAAAAAAACCCTCTCCTTAGGCTTTGAGGATGAGCAAGTCCACCTCCAAAGCTTCACCTTATTCCGGAGCCTCTCAGCTCTGCCATGACTAAGTTTAATCCTGCACATCATCAATGTGACAGCATTCCTCAGCTAATGTTTAGTGCGAGTATTTCCTTAAGTACTCGACTGCAGTTCTCCCTCGGCAGAGCCAACACACACACTGGCTCTGTTATTTAACATTTAAACCACAGTTTAAATAATGTAGCAGGGATGGAGGCTGTGGGCTGTGGGAGGTTAAGGAGAGGCAGGATCTGATAAGTGAGCAGCTGCCTGTCAGCAGAAAATGATCAGGGATGAAACTCAGCAAAAACAAAACAGGTCTTTTATGGTTGAGGCGTCGGAGGGCTGAGGGGATTCACGTCACGTCCGAGCCTTCGACTGTAGTGAGAAGAGAGAATGTGTGTGTGCCTATAATCACGCATTTTCACTCTTGCAGAGGAGAGCGAGGGGAAGGCCAAACTTAAGGTTCTGCAGTGGCTCGTTTCAATCTCTGACTGTGTTTGAGTTTGTGATCCACAGTAAGGGGAAGCACTTTAATAGATCACAGAGAGAGTAGTAGAGGGCAGACATATGAGCTTTAGAGACAGACAAGACAGGTAATAACTGAATTGCATGACTCCAGAACCTAGGAAAAAATACATTCACATACTGTTAGCAATTCTATATTTTTGTTGTAATCGAAAAAAAAACAGACCTTGACCTCTGTGAGGCTGTCTGGTAAAATATACTTAAGTAGCATTCATTTTTGTTACTTGTTTATAATATGGAATTAGAAGAAGAAAAGAAAGGTCCTTGGGGACACTCTAGACATGAGGTGATATGACTGATTTATTAAAGAAAAATGATCCCTGAGGCCAACTTTCTTTTTGTCCCTTTATGTGTTGACGTATGCAGGAGCAAAGGCCACTAGACACACACAAAGTAGCAAAGGAACATGGTCACATGTTGGAATAGACTGCACTGAAACCAGACATTGATTTCTTTAGTGTCACACTTGAATCGATTGCTGGCTGCCTTAACTTATCAAGGATCCTTGTTTTTCTTTTGTTCTTTCAGTGGTAGGTGTTGATCTCTTCAGTTGCCTCTGTCTGTTATATATAATGTACACAGTGCCTGCCTGACACCCTAAATTGGTCCCCAAGACTCATGCCATCACGATAAACTGAACATCCACCTAAGAATGTCTGTGAGTTGTTTCAGAGTATTACTAATTCCACTGTGTTCTTCTTTTGTGTTTGTTTTGTGTGTAGAAAGATACAATGGATTTATACCATGCAAGGCTCTGACAACCACCAACCCGTCAAATATGGCAGCTTAGCCAGAGAGAGAACACAGAGTTACATAAACATTTATGAATTGCTGTACTTGAGCATTGAGAGGTATTACAGACAATTAATGTAGTGATCAAGCAGCAGGTCCTGGGGGAAACAAGGGAGTAGAGTTTGGTCACTAAAGTGATCATCTGTGCACAGGGTTAGTGTAGTATAGATCTAACACACACACTGCAGTGCTTATGAAGATCTTATTCCTTTCCTCAACTGACGGCGTGATCTCAAGCGGCCTCATTACCAATATCATATAAATACATAGCCCGGGACCTTGATTTGTTCAATAATTCAGCTGCTGTTTCTCCCTTTGCTCAAACTGCAGCTGCTGATGGCAAGTCTGGAGGATGGTGTTAATACTGGGAACAGGGAACACAACTCCTGTATGCAGCATTGGGCAATTGGATGAATACATCAGAAACTGCCAATGGACTAAATCCACTGCTGGTGGGAATTTCCTCGGTTATACAATGTTGACTTATATTACCTGGATATTTGGCAGTTTAAAAAGTCAAAGTAGTGCAATATGCTCATGGCTTAGCACAAAAACACCTTGACAAAAGATGATGGAACTATCAACAGAACTACTGACTAGTTATTTTTGGAGTATCAAACAGTCTGATTAAAGGTTTTTTTTTAAAAACCTAATGAGACAACATTTTTTTCACACAACTTAAAGCTACATGACAGTTATTGGTCACTAAGGGGTAGAAAGTAATAGGTACACCAACCTGACACTTATGCATCCAGTAGATGGTTACCAACCTATCATTTCCTTTCAGAAGTGTTTGTATGAAGTCCAATGTTCAATCTCTACTCTAGATACTTTACTTAGTCCTGATCCAAGAAAAAAAAAATAAATCTGGTTTTACTTTGCTGTTTGGTGCCAGGCAGATAGTGTACAGTGGGTTTATCAGACCTTGTTTGCTGTGAATAGCTGCCTGCTGTTGCTGGAAATAAGGTTGACGAGAGCCCTGAGGCTGGACCATGGAGTAAATGTACTATAAGACCAAAACTATGGAAAGTAATAAAAGAGGTTAAAAAGCCCCACAGCCCTATGAAAAAAGTTGGATAAGTTTTTATTAAGGGGCGAATGCCTTGCAACAGATGAAACTCTCTTTGGAGCTTTTTAGAGTCAAATTTATTAAATCTGCCTCTTTGATTATAATTTTCAGAGTATTAGTTGTACCTTTCTTCATTTATTCCAAGATGTCTTATACTTACTAATAATTACTTCATAATACTATAATATGGAAGCAGCATGCCTTTCCTTCCCATATCCAGTGGGCTAATGGCAAATATGACATATGAAATTGCTGGAAACTGCGTACCCCTCAATAACTAATTCCTATTCACACCAAATTTCAAACCGACTTACTGTGTTACAGCCCATGAATAGCATGTCTTTGACAGCACAAAGCAGACCTAATGTTCACTGTGATGGACTGACGAAACAAAGCAAGTTTTAAGCCTCTGCAAGTGATGTTATTAAAATGAAGTGTAACTAAATGGAAACTCTGAGGAGTGCCTTCATCAAGACAACAAGCTGAGATATGGCTTTGAAAATGTTCAGCAGTACTTCCAACAAACAAAATTAGCAGATAATGGATATGGATGTCCTGATCGGTTCGCTGCTCATTGCCATCAAACGTATGCAATCAGGAGATTGGGATTAATGCTTCACAGTCACGAGTTGTGAAGACTGATCGATGATGCACATTTGTTTACTAGCAGGTCTTGACCTCTCCATTATAGTGACCGCACAGTCTCCCTTCCAGTAAAGATGGCAGCAAAGTTAACAATAACAGGGATTTATTGATCATGTATCATGTCTAATTTCAGTGAATCAAGGATGGAATTAATCTGCAGATGCTTCAGTTCAAGTGGAGACCAACTGTTTCTATGTTTAAATTCAGTTATTTATGTTTCTGAACGATGTATATTTCAGTGCTTGTTTTTTAATACAGTTATACCAGCTGCTACAACAAAAACAAAGAGATCTGGGCACCCATTATAATGTCTTTAAACATGCAACACCACCTGTATTGTCCATTAAGATAAAGATGTTTAGAGATGTTTGTAGCCACATGAGCTACTGCAGGCTTCAGGCTCCCAAAAGGTTCAGCACATCAAGTTTGTTTTTTTTGTAGGGAAGGAATCAGATGCGGAAGAGTAATGGGAGTAAATTAGAGTTGATGAAAGGAGTAAAAAAAAAAAAAGCTGCAAGAGCTAGTAGAGACTTGACCATCATTGAATTCATTTTTGTTGGTGTTTTGTTTTGTTTCTTTTTGCAGAGTTTAGAGGAAAATGTGAATAATTCATATTGTGTATTGACCTCTGTCAGCAACCAATAGGAACTGCAGCAGCATCGATTGAACCTTTCTTGAACTGCTCATACCAAACTTCACCTCACCCTGAAATATAAATAAGCAATTAAACCTTATTTTAACAACAAGAAAAAAAATCAGCTTTCTTACAAACTTACAAATGTCAGCTTAAGTTGCACTAAGTCCAGTGGTACATTCATGTGTGAGTTTTTCCTTTTTTTTTCCTATTAAAAAGTATGATGTGTTGACACAGGCTACATGAAATTGAGCCACTGTTTTAAACAATACTAACCCTAACTCCACAAGAATAAACATCAGTTCTTCTGCCAGATGCCACTAGTTGCCCTTCTCCAGCAGTGGTCTGTCAGGTCAAGTGGAGGCTATTTTGTTTCCTCACTGTGTGCATAATAACAGCCAGAATGTGCGTATCCATCTGCAGCTGTGTTTGATTTTGTTGCCTTTCTGGTTGAACTGTAAATAATTGGAGTGAATAATTCAGTAGAGTTAACTGAATGAACTAAAATTAATGTTGAAATTTTTCTTTCTTGTTTTTGCTATTCAACAGAATGAAACCATGGCTGTTAGACTAAAATATGGACTCTTATATGCATATAATTAATTTTGTTTCCCTTAAGTTCATTATGCGCAAGCAAGTAAACAACTAAGTGCCCGGTCACACCAGAAAATGTGTTTATCCCTCCTTTTGAAACAAATAGTGCTGGCTAGACACAAACATGCAAGAGTTATGGCCCTTTCAGACAATGCGCCAATAGCAACGCTGTGCTTCGAAACCCTTTATTTTCAATGTCTTGTGACTTTTTTGTGTTTTTGTTTTGTTTTTTTTCTGCCGCATTAAGCAAAGCACGACACACAGCACAGAACGCCAGTTAAAGCTTTGGGTATCTATTATATTTTGCGATCGGCGAATTCAAAACATATCTCATATTGGACATTGGTGGGGATTTTCAGCAATCAATCGAACTGGGCATGCCTTGATACTATGCTTCCCACAACACAACTTGATAGCATGTTTTTCAAACCCCGCCCAATTTGTACTGCATTTGAATTTTCAAGCCAGATTTGTGGTTATTTGCTCAGGCTTGAACACTTCATAGGTGTTGCTGAACTCCCTGTGACAAGTAAGCTGATCGTCATACATAAAATTGCTGAAGTACGCCTTTCATAAATGTTTGTTTTAATTTGGTAAGCACTGAAAGTCTATAATCCTTCTAGACAGAGCCTTCAGACTTCACATGAAAAGGATTTCTATTATTTATACCAGACCAGGTTCCAAGTTTACTCAGATTTTTTGGACAACTCCTGACTCACCCTGCATCAAAGTCCTCTGAGATCTCAACTTTTTGTTCTGTCTCTAGGGATCCAGACATGGTCAGAGACAACCAGGTTGCCATGCCAACACGTTGGCACCCAGCAGCACCACAGCACTGTCTTTCCTGACTAAAACCCTTTTTTCTTTTTTTTTTTTAGAATCACACTTATACATTTGCACATCTGAGCTTCAAACAGATCTTTTATCTTTTTTTTTTTTTTTTTTTACAATTCATTTTTTTTTTTTGTTTCATAGTTTTTCTGTGTAAGCACATTTTGAATTTCTGTCAGATCTTTTTGTCAGACATTTTTCAGGGTAAAAAGTCTCTTGACAGCTCAAACAGAATAATCTGAAGCATGACTTGGCATCTTAACAAATGTTATTTTAAATATTTGTTTGTGTTTTTATTAGACATCCTGGGTTTTATTGTCATACTGTAGATGATGCTTGTGTTTCTTTTCTTGTGTTCATTTTTTTATTTGTTTTATTAGCATCAGCCATCATTTTGTCAATGTCATCCTATCATGTTTAAAGAGTCATATTTGGCATACAGACATGAGAGTGGAATTAATCTTCTTATATTACACTCATCGAGATGTCAAATTATTCCTTTATCAACTGAGCAGTTCACAGGGTTAGTTTGGATGGTTCAAATTTGAGCCACCTAACAAACCTTTCTGTCAGACAGCCCTTTCTGATGGATTCCGATTTTCATCTGCTGCCCCCATCCACAAGAGTACTTTGCTTATCTTCCATGATGGTCCTTCTGTCTGCTTCTTCAAACTAGGGGCATGCAGGCTCTCGTCTATTGTAGGTAATACACTCATACAACCCCACTTCAAATAACCTGGGTAAACCCTTTTAAAGGTTACATTTAGTAAACATTACAGTTGATACCGCATATTGGACCAAACTGGACAACTGAAATTTGGGTCAGTTGTGGGTGGACCTAAAAACATCATTGTTTTTGACCGACAAGAAGAAGCCTGACAAGAATGGTAATTCTGACTGACACTTCTGCAAAGGCATCAGTGGTAGATTTCAAAACTTCTGTCTTGTCTTGAAGGCACTCAAAGAGAATTGAAGTAATGATGCAAAAACTGTTCCAGTTTTTTGGTTATTGATCGGCTTAGTCGACAATGCTTCAGGAGCAAGTGCCCTGAAACTCGGAATGTGGAGACTCCAAAATCCCTCAATTATTTCTTCATTTATTTTTTTTTCCAAGAGTAAGGACGGTTTATTCCAGTTCAGTTTCTTTTCTTTCTTCTTCTTTTTCTTTTTTTTTTAAATTGACTTAAACAGCTTCCATTTGTGCACTCCCGCACTTTACACTTGCTGCAATCGAAACTCTCTCCCCTCTCATCTTCCCTTCCATTCAGTCTGAACGCATCTTGTAAAGCACTACCTCACACTTGCTTTTTCGTCTCTTTTTTTTCGCCCCTTCCCTCCTGACAGTCCTTCCCTCCTGACTCTTTTGCTCTCCTCTCTTCTTTTGTCTTATTTCTCCTCCCTCATCTCCTCGCTCTCTTCCACCCTCTGTTCTTCTCCTGTCCCATCCCACTTTCTCCTGATCTCCTCTCTCGTTTTCACTCCTGTTCTGTCACTGATTTGCTTCGTCCTTCACCCCCTCCTTTTCTCCAATCCTCATCGCTTTACTTGTCTCTTTTTTTTTACCTCCTCTCTGGTTCTTCCTGTCTTTTGCCACACTCCCCTTCTAATCTCCTCTGTCTCCTCACTCGTGTATTTACCTTCTTCTCCCTCCCTCTTTTCTGCATTTTTTTTTTAGACAGCAACACGACCACAGAGAAGAGTTAAAGATTGTCAACTGCGCTGTGCAGTAAATCCCCGGCTGACCTCCTGCTGCATTTAAATTCTCTAATCTAGTGACAAAAGGAACGAGGCGATGAGCTGGTGCCTTATGGGAAAGGTCAAATTGCTAACTAATCTGGCCCCCCGCATCCCCCTCCCTCTCTCCACAAGTCCCCTGATGCTGCTCTCAGCTCTGTAAAAAAATCCCACTGTGTCATTGCACTCATGTCTGGAGGTCACTGTACTCCGCAGAGCGACCTCACAAGTTTTGTGTAGCAATTAATTACCGTCACCATGGATGGCACATATGGGCCTATTATCATAAGGCCTCATGGGAGGATATTTCCTGCGGCCATTATTCTGTGGGAAGTGACAGGGAACGTTTTAAAATGCCAAACAGGCTTTTCTTTCACTCCTTTGTTGGTCCTGGAGTCACACCAGAGACGAGCAGATAGGGTTTGTTGGTTATTTTTAACAACATTTCGGGCTTTACAGATACAGCGCGGAGAGAAAAGGAAGGGTGTGAGGAGAGAGGACGGGAGGACAAGTGTCCTTTTCTCATAAGCATCCTGAGTCTAAGAGGATCTCGGCGACATCTTTTGCTTTCATTTGACATTTACAGCATGTACAGCGTGTTCCTGAAAATCCTGGTAAACAAAGACGTCTTGAAAAGAATAACAGATTAACACGCTTTCCATGCAAACCTGCAAGAGTAGATAACGCATAAATAGATTGTCGTTTCAAGTTATAATCATTGAGGCTTTCATTATTTTGAAGCCCATTTTTAATAGTTAAAGCAGTTTTCACCGTTTACTGGTGTAGTAACGTTACTGTGTACTGTACCTTTCACAAACAACTCAAAATTTCTAAAAACGGAAAAAGGATTATAATAGGAAATGACACACGGATATACTGAACAACAGCTTCTCTCAATGAGACTGAATTGTTTTACGCTGATTTTGCATTGCTGAGCACCTGAAAATTGGAAAAAAACTTCAGCTCAGAGCAGAAAAGCCGAACATCATTTGCCTTTTTCCCCCCAATTGTCCAATCAGATGAAATGCGAGTCACTGCAAAGTTTGCAGTTTCTTGGAAATAATCATGGTGGGACAAACTTGTGGTGGTTGTATGACTTTACCAACAGTTTACAAACTATTTTACCATGATTGCCTTGAGTCAAATATGCGATTCAGTAAATTTCCTGTAGCTGGTGGTCATTTTCGTGGTGCTAGGCATGACTAGATTGTCAAACTGTCCTCGATCCTCACAGTCCATGCTTTGTTCAGCTGCACTGTAAACAGAGACACTAGCCACTCTCTTGTGTTAGATTTTTCTCTCACGTCTTAATAAATCATTTCCTTTCAGACAAGAGGTCTGGTTATTTGATGATGACACTTACGTCACTTGCATCTATTCAGGAGTTAGACAAGAACTTCTTATTCAGTATGGAGTATTTGATGTATTTTTTGATATGCAAAAAGGCGTACTGACATTAAATTTGACAAATTACTCCAACCTTTTCAGCCCCACGGACACAGACACTGGCATTCTCCGAAGAGACGTGTACAAGCTGCTGGTGTCTGCTGTCTGATGTTTGATGTAACATCTTCAAAGGGTGACTTTAAAAGTTTTAGGTTAATATAGATTCCTATGCAGTTAGTCATGAAAGCAATTCCAGGGGGGGTGATACTTTCTCTGGGTTGCACTTCTCAAAACTGTAGAAATCTTGGCCAGATACACTTTCTTTTTTTTTACATTTCCCAACATCTCTACAATAGAGGTGATGCATGAAGAGTCACAAATGTCACAGTTATGGGGAATACTTCAGGTTAAAATACACAGAAATGTTCCTTTGCCACTATTTGAAAAGGTTTTTGCTGATCCCAGTGGTTTAACTCCAGGATCCCATGAAATCACTGGTGGTAGCCTTTAATCAAGCAAAGGTTTATTGGCTTTTCAGATAATATGTATCCTTCTGGTGCACTTTCATTTAATCTTGAGTTCCCCCCTAGGAGCAGACACATGCTCTTTATTCTGTACTTTCTCCAATATTATATTAGTCTGATCTGTCAGAGAGGCCGCTGAAACTGAACTTTTTATGTTCAGTTTTTTAGATCTTTTCCTGTTTCGTCTCTTGCCTGTGGGCTATATTGTGGTTCCAAAGTATGAATTAAAACAAAGCAAACCCAAATCTCATAGGTTTATTAACTTTTCAGAGGATATGTACTTTAGGCCTATTTTTATTTAATTCTCAGTTGTCCCCCAGGAGCAGACACGTGCTCTTTATTTTTATTTTTTCCAATATTTTATTCATCTGATCTGTCAGATGTCCGATGTTATGCACATTTTGACATCTGAACTTTTTATGTTCTTCAGTTTTTAAATATTTTTTTTGGTCCATCTCTTGCCTGTGGGCCATATTGTGCTTATTTATCTTCCTTCATAGAGAATTTCCATTTAGGATACGGATCAGATACCAGGATTATAATTTGATATGACACTTGCGTAACTTGTTGACATTCTATTCAGGAGACAGATGTAAAAATAGAATCAGTATCTTTTTGTTTATCATACTTCCTGACATGTATTATTTAAAACAGAGCAACTCATAAGCTCTTATTGATATTGGAAATATCAAATTATGTATGTAGTATTGGATGTACTTTAGATATACAGACAATTAAACTTGTCAAGTTGCTTCAAAATCAATTCATCAACCTATTCACTACCAGAGACCCTGACATCCTGTGAATGGTCGTCTCATAACTTTTGGTTTTGACTCTTTTTGAATCTTTAGTAGTGATGGAGACTCATACTGGAATGTTCTGAACATGTGCCTCAAGTCCCACAGGAATAATTAATACCTGGGGAGGTAATTGTTGAATATCAATCCCCTGTGAATATGCCAGCTGTGAAGTCAAAACTCCAGCGCTGCAGGGGGTGACAGGGAGATGTTCCTGTCACTGCTCCACCACCAGGAGACGTTCCAGAATTAAAGGAGTGAAATGTTGGTGATCGGTGGTTCCTGGCTGATGACCCTGCAGCTGACCCGTGGGCACCGGAGGAGGTGCGACCGGCAGCAATGCCTAGCAGGCAGTTCCATCTCCCTGCATCTACTACAGCTGTGAAGTCAAAACTCCAGCACAGATGTCTTACCATGTTTTGGTTAAGACTCCCCTCCCTGATGATGATCAATTTGTGGAAAATTATGATTTGGGGGCAAAATATACCTGGATACAACTTAAAATTATGATTTGGGGGCAAAATATACCTGGATACAACTTTTATGACTACTTTTACAACTTTTTTTTTTTTTAATACTTTATTTATAGGTTACAAGTTTTTTAAAAACAGTAACAGACATACATAAGAACAATCAACAGCAACATACAAACAACAAAACAAAAACGCAAAGGGCTGCCAAGCCGTTCACAAAGTAGCCATTTTGTTCAAACAAAGTTGTCACAAACCCAATATCTCCAGAGCAAGGTAAAATTACATAAGAGTTATTCCAATCCAACACTGTGTTGCATAGTTATGTGGCCAGATAAGTCAGAGTCCCTGTGGTTGTCAGGTGATGTGACAGTGTGCCAAGAAAGGTCCCCATATTTTCTTGAATCTATTTTGTGCATTGGGATTGTACAAACAGAGTTTTTCCAACTGTATAATGGACAGCATTTCTTTCAGCCAGTGTGCAAAACAAGGTGGAGTAGTGGACTTCCACGTCTGGAGAATAAGTTTCTTAGCCACCACCATTCCAGTCCGCCAAGCCATCTGCACATTGCGTGGTAATTCGATAGTCTTTGCAGAGCAACCAAAAATGGCCAAGTCCTGGTTAGGCTGAATGTCCGTAGAATATGCTAGCGACAGCCACTTAAAGACTGAAGACCAATAGGTGTGCAGAGCTGGGCAGAACCAGAACAGATGCGCTAGTGATCCCTCGGCTGAACGACACCTGTCGCACACAGGAGACACTGATGGAAAGATGCGATTTAATTTTGTTTTTGAGTAGTGTAGTCTATGAATCACCTTATATTGAATTAGCCTGTAGCGTGAGTTGATAGAACAAGAATGAACTTGGGACATAACCACCTCCCAAAAGTCTGCTGATATCTCTGAATTAAGGTCGCTGGCCCAGGCTTCCCTAATGTGGTCTGAAGAAACAGTAGTGATAAAGCAGTTCACAAATTTTGATACCAGCTGTTTCGAATCCGGGGGGAGTAAGAGATTTTCAAGGAACGGATGACTGGTAGGGGTGGTTTCAAAGTGTGGGCAATTTTCTTTAGTATAATGTCTGACTTGAAGATATCGAAAGAAATGGGAATTTGGAAGATTAAACTTAGTCCTCAACTGAGCAAAAGATGCAAACCTGCCATCAATGTATAGATCTAGCAATGTTTTGATACCCCTCTCTCTCCAGACCCTGAACACCCCATCCAGCAGTCCAGGCTTGAATGAATGATTTTGACATATTGGAGCATGAATGGAAACACCAGGAGTCTGGCAAGCCACCTTTATCTGATTCAATATTCGCAAAGAATGCTTTAGGGTAAAGTTTTGTTTAATTGACTTGTCTACCAGGGCTGAATCAGAAAACAAAAGGGCAGGAAGTGAAGAGTTTTTGGCCGCAGAGGCTTCCAGTTGTAACCACAAAGGACTCCTATCAATCAAATCACTCCCGCTTTTCCAATAAGTAAGGGCCCTGGAGTTAGCCGCCCAATAATAGTGTTTAAAAATAGGCAAACCAAGGCCACCCTTCCCAAGAGGTTTGTGTAGGTGAGCTTTGGATATCCTGTGTGATTTGTAGCCCCACACAAAGGGCAATATAATAGAATCAAGCTTCTTAAAAAAAGATGCATTTAAATACACAGGCAGATTTTGAAAAAGATAAAGGAACCTAGGCAGGCTCACCATTTTGATAGCATTAACCCGTCCAATCATGGATAGGGGCAGTGTCCTCCAGGACTCAATGTTTGTGCTGAGTTTCTCTAATGCTTCTGTGAAATTCAATCTGAAAAGATGCTTTGGGTTCTTCGTCAGTTTTAGTCCCAAATAGGTGAAACAGTCCTTCACCACTCTGAAAGGCAAATTACTTAGGAAGTCCTCCGTAAAATGATCCACTAAGGGCATAAATTCGCTCTTTTGCCAATTGATGGTATAACCAGAAATCTTCCCAAAGGAATTTATGTAGTCCAGTAGGATGGGGATAGAAACTACTGGGTTGGCCAAACAAACAAGGAGATCGTCCGCGTAAAGGGTCACTCGAGTCTCAATATTGCCCAACTTGATGCCTTTCAAGTCTGGATGACCCCTAATACCAAGTGCCAATGGCTCCAGTGCAATATCAAACAACAAGGGAGACAATGGGTCCCCTTGGCGAACGCCACACTGCAAGGAAAATGGACTGGACGCATCACCATTAGTTAGAATTGAGGATTTTGGATCAGTGTATAGTATTTGAACCCAATCTATGAATCTGTCGCCAAATCCAAACCTCCTTAGTGTTGCAAATAAATAGGGCCACTCTATCATATCAAAGGCTTTATGAGCATCCAATGATAATATGGCAGCATTGTCGTGCTTGCTGTAAGTAGTGTATAAAATATTGAGAATTTTGCGGACGTTGCAGAAAGAGTACCTGCCTGCGATAAAACCAGTTTGATCTGGGTGAATGATACTAGCCATATGCTTGCCCAAGCGGTTTGCCAGTACTTTTGTGATTATTTTCAAATCGTAATTTAGGAGAGCAATGGGCCTGTAACTGCCAGGGTCCGTTTCGTCTTTATCTTTTTTTAATAAAACACAAATGTTTGCTTCATTGAGAGTGGAAGGGAGCCTCTTGTTCATAAATGTATCTTGAATCATTCGCAGCAAAATAGGAGCAAGGAGATGCTGAAAGGCTTTGTAAAACTCAGGTCCAAACCCATCTGGTCCAGCTGCCCTTCCAGTGGGAAATGCTTTGATGGCTTCCTGTAACTCAACCAGTGTAAAATCCAAGTCCAAATTCTCCCTGAAAGTGCCATCCAGCTGTGGGAACTGAAGTGAATCAAAAAACTGGTCAAAGTCTTCCTGTGTAGCTGTTGATTTGGAAGTGTAAATTTCAGAATAGAACTCGCTAAATCGTTTGTTGATATCTTTTAAGTCTGTTAGCATCAGGTCAGATTTAGATTTAATTTTATAGATGGCTCGTTTTGCCTGTTCTCCCTTTAACTGCCTAGCTAATAACTTCTGAGGTTTGTCACCAAGCTCAAAGTGTCTCTGTTTAAGTTTTAGAAGTGTCTTGCCAATTTGTTCCCCTAAAATGGAATTATATTCATATTTTAACTTAAGAATGTTGTTGTAGTCCGTTTGGAGCAAAGAGGTTTTATAAACCTGTTCAGCAGCCAGCAATTCCTTCTCAATCGTATCCAACCTGCCCCGTTTAGCCCTTTTCAATGTTGCTTCGTAGGAAATAATTTGGCCCCTAATGTATACTTTAAGTGTTTCCCACAGAATTGAGTCATTCACCTCCCCATTGTCATTTATCTCAAGAAACTGCGAAATGTGTGATGTGATGTATTCCTTAAATACCTGATCTGTGAGCAAAAAAGGGTTAAATCGCCAACTGTAGGCCTGCCTAGGAAGGGACAAATTAAGTTTAAGGGTGATTGGACAGTGATCTGATATTATTATGCTGTGGTATTTAGTGTGGTTAATATTAGAGACCAACCTCGAATCCACTAAAAAGTAATCAATTCGTGTGTAAGATCTGTGTACATGAGAGTAGAAAGAATACTCACGGTCAGAAGGGTGATGTAATCTCCATATGTCCACCACCTTCTTCGACATAATCAAATTGTTAAGAGTTTGTACAGCAAGGATTTTAGGTGGAGGAGCGGATGAGAACCTATCCAGATATGGATCTAGATAACAATTGAAGTCACCCCCGATCAGTATATAACTCGAGTCATCATCTGGGATCTGATCAAACACCTTGCGAAAAAAAGCTGGATCATCTGTGTTCGGTCCATAAATATTTACGAGTATAATGGGGAATGAATTGATATAGCCAGAGAGAATTATGAACCTGCCATTCGGATCAGTTATAGAAGAGTGAAAACGAAAGGGTACAGATTTACGGAAAAGAATAGCCACACCTCTAGCTTTGGATGTAAAAGGTGACTGGTAGACCTGCGAAATCCAATTAGTTCTAAGTGTTCTATGCTGAGTGGCTTTAACATGTGTTTCTTGCAAGAATATTATGTCAGAATTCAGAGACTTCAAATGCGCAAAGACTTTACCCCGCTTAACTGGGTGACCTAAGCCACGGACGTTCCAAGAGACCAGGGATAAGGAATCAAGTATGTTATTCATTTGTGATACCTTGAAGGAGCAACAAGATTAAACAATAAGCAACAAAAGGTAACAGCATTGTAATAAAACATAAAATCAGCATTGGCAGCCAGCAAAAAACAACAAAAAAGAAAAGTCAAGTGAACAGTTAACAGATAAATGAACAAACCCCCCAACCAGTGCTTCCCCAAACGAAGCAAAGTTACCCTCATCCACATTAGGGACCACCGGGCGAAGAAGAAAAGGAAAAAATCCTCTAAATCACAGCCCCTCTATGGCACACACCTTGCAGAACCGTTTAAGTATAAGATGAAAAAAAAAAACGCCACAATAAAAGTTTACTCAGCGCACGTTTAGACTCTGCATTCAGAATATAGCCTTTCAAAGTTTTTGGTCAACAAAGTTCTTAGCTTCTACCGGGTTGCTGAATACCTTCACTTGATCCTGGTAATGAACATGAAGCCTGGCCGGGAAGCGCAGCGAGTGGCGGATCTCTTTTTCCCGCAGCAGCTGAAGCACATCACGAAATCCCCGCCGTTGTTCCATCACCTCCGCGGTATAGTCGGGAAAAATCAAAACACGCTGACCTCCGTAATCCAGTGACCGCTGTCTCCCGAGCCGCAGAATCTTTTCTTTATCCTGCGCGAGATGCACCCGTGCAATTATTGTACGGGGTCTGGAGCCTTCCGGTGGTTTGGGCTGCTGTGTGCGGTGCGCCCGATCGATGATTACCGGCTTGGTAAAGACGTCATCCCCCAACAGCTTGGGAATTAAGTTGGCGACAAACTCTGTCGGCCTCCCTTTCTCCTCACCTTCGGGAACGCCGACAGTCTTTATATTGTTTCGCCTGGATCTCCCTTCCAGGTCCGAAAGCTTGGCCCGGAGCTTTTTGTTTTCCTGCTGCAGCTCCGCGACTGAAGTTTCCACAGCATGAATGCGCTGTTCGTGGTCCGCGGTCTGGTTTTCGTTGACGGCCAACCTCTCCGTGAGCGCTTTCTGGGCGGACAAAAGATTCTGGAAACTCAGCTCAAACTTATCGAACCTTTCGTTAAAGGACTGCAGCAACTTGTTCGACATTTTCTGCCATATTAGTGGAAGCTCGTCTTCCTCCTCGGCCGGTGACATGCTCGCCGGTTTCGTGCTAGCTTGCTCACTGATAGCAGCAGCTGCTGCTAGCGAGCGAGTAGCTCCCTTTCCGCCTCGTGAGGTTTTCGTTGACATATTCGTGTCAGTATTTACGATAGACTCAAGAATGGTCACAAGGCAAATACTTAGTCGAAAATGCAAAGTCTGCCATGCAAAATTGCGCTTTTAATTAGTTAAATTTGGTGTGCCACGAGGAGCTCGAAAAAACACGTCTACTCTGTCCGCATCCTACAGCGCCCCTACAGCGCCCCCCCCTTTGCACACTGTTTAACTATGATTTGTCACCAGATTTTGTGAAACTGAAGCTGCAGACATGATCATGTCATTGTGTAGATGCCTCGGTTGCATCAGCGCTACAGTCTATAAAATACATTGTTGTATTATTTAAATGTAAATATTATTTAAATGAAGAGATTTGAATTAGGGGTTATACGAACCCATGTGGCCACAATGACGATTAGTTTGTTATACTCTCTACATGAATCTTTTAATTGTGTACATTTGTCAAACACTCAAAGAGGCTGTTCTGTTTGAATGCCAACACAAATAGTCATGTGTTTAACTTCATTAAAGTTGTAAGTTGCTCTAATTTCATTACTAACTAGGCGGTTTCATGTTTAAAGGAATAGTTCGACATCTTTGGCTTTCTTGCTGAGTTAAATGAGAAGAGGATACCACTCTCCTGCATGGATAAACTGTTTGTATGTCTAAATCTAAAATCACACAAAAAAGTAAAAAAACATAATTCTCTGCATTACAAATATGCAGGCGAACAAAAGATACTTGATAACTCTTGGAGCTCAGTTTAAAGAAAGATTTTCTTGATTGATGTGTCTCTTCGGGTTGGGCTGGGTGTTCTTTTTTTCTTTCCTGTCGGAAAAAAAATAGAAATGAAACCACATTGAAAATGGAGCCAAGATTTTCAACGCGCCCCACTGGAGTAAGTTACGTGTTTTGGAAGCTGTATGAATATGTCATGAAGAGACTTCTGTTGCTTGGTGAAGTCTTTTTTTTCTTGTCAGCTCACATTGAGAAGCTGTATTCAGTGTCCAAGATGACTGCACGTAACCTGAATAAAAACATAGTGTAGGTGAGTGCAGACACAGTGTAGACAAAGCAATTGAAATTCTAAATACAAAACATGGAACAACATCTGAGATTCACAACCTCAGCTAGCTGCACAGTCCTTACAAACTATGCAGAAAACAAGCATGCATGAAGTATAATGCGTAATCCTCAACAGTTTATCTTGAGGCTAATGCACTGAACTTATTAGAACACAGTTCAGCAGATAGACAGTTAATAAACTGTTTTTGAGACTAATCCGCCATTATGCATCATTATCAGCACTCTGCTGTCTAGGTCACAGGGATTTGTGGCATTTGTACTGGAGCAATGTTTTTTTTTTTCGCAAAAACAATTAATATGTGCAGCAGGAGTCAAATACCTGTAGGTAAACAGCAGAGCAAAGAGCCACCACAATGCAGAGAGGCAGTTTTCTACACCTCTGATACAATTAAATTGGTTGTACTCTTAATATTGGTGGTATCGAACACTAACCGCGGAAACAGAACGCTTCCTGACAGCTACTGGGGTCACAAGGCAGTAAGTACTGCTGTGCCGTTGATTTAAATTCACCCAATAATTAAGAGACACATTGATTCCCTGCAGAGAAATGGAGAGAGTTGCTGAGAGAGACTCTGTGTCCTGTTTGCTTCCTGTAGCCCCTGCAGCGTTGGGCCATCAGATATGCGTTAATTGGGAAATGAGCAGAAGTCAATTCCACTTAAACAGACAGGTGGTGTGTGGACACATCGATGTTCCATGCATTGTTGACTCCCTTCATTTTCTTCCTCCCTGATTTCCTCTGTGTAATTGACAAAGCGACGAAGGGAATGAGAATGTGTGTCCTAGATTTGATTGTCTGTGTGAGTGTAATGTGCTGTGTAAGAGTTTAAAACTAAAAACATCATGTACTACTTGAATGTGTATGTGTGCCCCCCGCCATGCTACCATCTCCTTTTGAAATGAATCAGCTGCTCAGAGTAGAGTTTATTTTACGTATCAGGGTATCGTAAGAGCTCAATTACCACAAATCGAATAGAATAAACTTAGGGGGTAGTTAATACTGTAGTGATGAAATTAGTTTTTATATGCGTTTAGTAATGCAAATATATGCTTGTGTGGGTGCCTGTCTGTTTCTGCCAGGGTTGTTTTCCCTCACATCGTGTGGGCAGGTGGAGTACAAACCCTACACATAACAGGCAGACACACACACACAACACACACACACACACCACACACACACACACACACACACACACACACACACACACACACACACACACCCACACAAAAAAGGGGGAAGGAGAAAGGGGAAAGGGGAGGGAGAAGGGGGGGGGGGGGGGAGAGAAA
>NC_040032.1:21088203-21275615 GCF_000972845.2 Larimichthys crocea
CTCTTTTTGAATCTTTAGTAGTGATGGGACTCATACTGGAATGTTCTGACATGTGCCTCAAGTCCCACAGGAATAATTAATACCTGGGGAGGTAATTGTTGAATATCAATCCCCTGTGAATATGCCAGCTGTGAAGTCAAAACTCCAGCGCTGCAGGGGGTGACAGGGAGATGTTCCTGTCACTGCTCCACCACCGGAGACGTTCCAGAATTAAAGGAGCGAAATGTTGGTGATCGGTGGTTCCTGGCTGATGACCCCGCAGCTGACCGTGGGCACCGGAGGAGGTGCGACCGGCAGCAATGCCTAGCAGGCAGTTCCATCTCCCTGCATCTACTACAGCTGTGAAGTCAAAACTCCAGACAAGATGTCTTACCATGTTTTGGTTAAGACTCCCCTCCCTGATGATGATCAATTTGTGGAAAATTATGATTTGGGGGCAAAATATACCTGGATACAACTTTATGACTACTTTTACAACTTTAGTAAAGCAATGCAGTGCAAAGTTCAAGTTCAGCTTTATCCAACTGTTTCTGACACTGGGATGTAAATGTTTTACATTAAAAAACACACATGAGACGGTATCTTGGACACTTCCCATGGAAACCACTAGAATTAATGATTTTGTTTTGTGATTTAATATTTATGTCTCGTTTTTTTTCTTGAGAACAACATTTTCCTGCATTTCTTTAAGCACTGCAGTCTTTTTTTCTTCCCACATCTCATTTTTCACTCCTTCTTCATGTTTAACACTCACCTGTTCTCCCTCTCATGCTCAGGCCCTCAGCTTTCCTCCCCTGTATTGTTGGCACTGCTAACAGGCTTTTTTTCGAAGTGGCCTTCAGAAGCAGCTGGATCGCCGCCGGGAGCCTTTGGAGACCTGCCAGGCCGTCATATGCCCCTCTCCACTTTATCCTCCTCCGCCTGCCCACCTCTGCTTTTCCTCCTCTACACATTTTAATTTTTTTTTTCCTCCTCTATGCCACCATTCATCCATCCTCCCCCTCACCCTCTCTCAGCCTACTTCTTTACTTATCTACCCCCCCTCATACTTTCTCTTCAGCCTCTCCCCTCAGACTCACATCTTTTCATCTCTTGCTGCTCTTTCCCTCCAGAATCTATCGTGCAGTAAAATCACTGCTCAATCTTTCTTCAACATTATACTGTCAAAAACAAATTGGGATTTCATGAAGCTAAACTATAATAGCTCTCTACTAGTTTCTCTTCAAACTACAATATTACTTTTTCTAAACATATCCCCCTGGGGAGGCAACCAAATGCCAAGAAAGAAAAAAAAAAAAGAAAAACCTAAACTTCATATCTCTTCTTCTTCTTTCCTCACCTTTTCTACCCATTTCTCTCTTTCTATTTGGGTCAACAGGATTTTGCCTCAGGTCTATCTTTAAGTGTGTTTTGGTACAGGTCCGACTGTCCTTATTTAAAGCCCCATTGTGGAACTTTTATCAGGCAAATGCAACTTATATAATATGTAACTTTGTTTTCCAGGTACAACCACCAATGAGAAGTACGTAACACTTTGCGGCACTAGGTCACACACCAACAACTATTTCACTTATATTGGTGAGACTGGATATTTTATGGAGAAAAGTTTTTTCCTCTGATGTCCTCTGTATCCTCTTAAAGAATATTGTCACCGTTGTATGACCCAGAAGATCACCTGTAGGTCCTTATATAACACTTGTATTCAGTTACACAAAACTAACATGGAACTGAAAACAGGAAAAAAAAAATACAAGGCCAAATAAAATGTGAGCAGTTCTGATGTCCTTCACATCTGCTACCTGCGTTCATTTATGAAATTAGATCAAATCTGTGCATTAAATCTGTTTTCTGATGTCAGTTCAAAATTTGATTTGGCCACCAGCTTCACTGCAGGAAATCCACTGACTTTAAGGTGTTTCCAAAATGAAGCATCAAAAAACATCCCAAAAAGTTGTGAGGGCATAAGGAAACCCTCAATTTGTGGCATCAACATGCAACACATGTCTAAGAGTTTTGGCAGCTCCTGTTCTGTGTTGCAATCAGTGCTCCAATGCGTGTTTCCTAACGCAACGTCTGGTAATCAGCGACCTCGGGCAGACACGCAATCTGTCAGTCAGTAGCTTGCCTTCAAAGTTTTTTTTCCCTCCCTTGGTCTTTTATTTATGCCTCTGAACGGTTTCTTTCCCCTTCCAGTCTCTTTTACCGTTTGCACCCAAATCTTTACTTTTATTTTGTGTATTTCTCTTCTTCAGAATCATTAGCAAACCCTAGACAATTTCTCATCGATCTGCAAATTATTTCGTGACGTCTCTGAGCAAAGCATTTAATCTCAAAGTTTAAAAAATAAAAAATAAAAAAATACTTATTCGCTGTCAGAATGCTTTTAGAAAGTGTGGAAACTGATGAAATATGAAATATATGGAAGGTCTTGCTGGAAAAAAAGAGTGCTCAGTTAGCTTCCTTGAAGAATAAAGTTAAAAAAAAAAACATACACACAAACATGGATGCTCCAGGGCATATGCACACTCATGCACAGACACAAGAACACAGACATGCAAGGTGAATATTAAATCTAAGGGTAACTTGTCAACAATCGGGCCTCTGGAAAATCAAGTTTTGGAAAACTTCTAAAGAAATGTATCTTCACAGTGGCTGTATGTCTGCAGCTCATCTCAAATGCATGAAACTAAAACATTAGGACCAAACATAGTCTGCATATGAATCCAAACTAGAACTCTGGTTGACACTGCATATGGTTGCACATGGTCACTTTGTATCAAGATCTGAATCACGAAAAATAGGAATGACTCAAATTGCAGATTTAACCACACCAATGGTGTGATGAAGATGCACCAGTATTGGATAAATGTTAACTTCACAGTTTATCAGTCCTCCTCATGTTACACTCTGCTTTGTCACTGAATGTAAAAATAGGTTGTTTTGAGCTGAAGAACCCATTGCTGCTGTTTTAGGGATGGCAATATTGGTTGGTTTTGGCCCAGACTGACAACTATCTGATGAATTGCCATGAAGTTTTTGTATAGACGTCTACGATCCCCAGAGGATGACTCCTATTGACTTTGTTGATCCCCTGAGGGCAGTCTTGTTTTCATGTGTTATGGTGAAACACCATGGCATTGCAGAGCAGTCAAACTGGGCTGCTGTGACAGCTTTGAAAGCAGGAATCAATCAACTCTAGACACTTTTGTCCTGCTGTTGACTGCTCCAACATCCCCTTGCTGCCATCACTGAGACTGCAATTCATGCAGATTTCACCCGCTTATGTAAGGTAAGTTTGAGACCATACAGATGCTCATCTTCAGATGTAAACAAAAACTATGATGAAAAAGGTCACTGACCTTTTTCTTATGCCAAAGACGAGCTAAAAATAGATCTCTGACAAGAAAAAAAGCAACGATGATGAAACCAAGATAGTGATGCATTGGTAAGTATTAGGTATTAAAACTCGCACCCATCCCACCCATTACAACAGCCAGTCTGCACCACCTGACCCTCAAAAATATCCAATAATCAATGACACAAGCTCAACCCAACATACGACACACAAACTAAGTATAATAGTAGCACAATTGTTAGGACTGGGTGGCGCATGGCTCTCCAGGGGGCTAATCCTGCTGATGGGAACAGCTAGAAGCTGCTTTCTTTTTTCCTAAGCCTACACAGTAGTTGACAACAGTAGTTGACTTTTGTCAACTAAAACTGGACCAACATGTGTTGAGTTGACTAACAAAAAAAAGAGTTTAATCTCAAGACTAAGACTGAATCTAAAACATCTGCCAAAATGATCTCCAGTCCAAGTTCAGGTTCCCAACAACTATGGTACCAGATGGATCCCTTGCAATCCTTCAACTCGTCTTTTATGAAAGGGAAACCGACGCAATCTGTTGTACTTTACAAGTACCTTTGGCATTGTGCTCAGCCATAAGTTTAAATGGGACCTGTGGACTGACCCCATAAGCTCTAAGACACAACAAACAATGAACTTTTTAAAGGAATTGCTGTCCTTTAATGCCCACCACAACGTGCTCCAAATGTTTTACTGTGCTTTTATTGGAAGTGTTATAACTTTCTGCTGGTTTGGCAATGCAGAGAAAGACTGTGAGGGAGTCCGTTAACAAGGTTTGAATGCATTAGTACAGTACAGAGACAGAATGATAAAGAAGGCAAACAACATTGTGGGTGATCTCATTTGAATTGTTGCCATCTAAGTAGCCATATTGCCCCCCTCTATTGTCTAAAAATAGATCCAAGTTTTCATTTGTTCCACAAGCCATTAAGTTCGGTGACAGGTGGTGCAGTAGCACTGCATACAAGATGTGTATGTGTACGAGTTTGTCTCGTGGTGACTTTTGTGATGAAATGCCATGATTGTGATGCAAACCAATTTCCCCATGGTTACAAATAAAAGTGTCTTGATTTTTAAGAAAATAATTAATAATATGAAAAAAATGTAATCAGGAAAATGCATTTACACGCAAACAAGTTTAAGCGCTAACTGTTATCGGTGAACCCAGTTGGATTCTTTGCATATTTAGAAGCTCTTTGGCCTTCTCTCTATTTTGTTTGTTTTGCTTTTTTTGTTTTCATTTTCAATAAAGAAAAACAGGTTCTGAGCTGTTCTCTCTACAAAAGGATCTTGTTTCCTCCAAAGCCTGGGTCTTCAACAGGTGTCCGTGACCCCTAGGTGGCCAACAGACTTACCGCAGAGGGGACTGCCAAATTGTTGTTTGCTTATATTTTGAAATATTTTATCATTTCTAAATAAATAAACATTATCCTTACATTACCCCAATCCAATTTAAAACCACAAATCCTTGTGCAATCATGTGTGCAAGCTGAATGATAGTCCATGACATAACAGCAAGTTATAGTTATCCATGCATAGTTGAAACATGATGGTAAGTTTGAATATATTTTATAATAGTTGGGTTGATTTGGAAACTGTGCTGACTCTCACATTTTGTGTGGCCTCGGTTGGTTCATGCTCTCTCACATTGGCATGGTTCAAGTTCACCTTGTTTTATATTGGTCATTGTCTACTGTAACTAATGTAATATAGGTTTACACTGACACATTTTCGCCACACACTTGTATTGTTGTTCTGGAAAATGTTTAGTTTATAGAGTAGAATGTGTTGGTAAAATAAAGGTTATAGGTCATAAGAATAAATGAATGTTAATTTCTGAATATCTGATTGTAATTTTGAGTCATAAGGTCACATTTGAGATGACGGCTTTCTGGCTAAACAAGCCTGTGGAAGCAGCACTCGTCCATCTGACATAACTTAGCTTCCTTATACCCAATGCCCTGGAATTTACCTTTAAGGAGACTGAAGGCTAATAGCTTATTATTATATGCATGGAAACAAGACATGTTTGGCACTTCAGGTCGCCCTACATTTTCTGTAAACCACCAGCTCTTTAATAAAGAAAGAAAAAGAACAAATTAGATAGAAAGAAAAGTATGACTTTTTAATTATAGACTATGCTGTGTGGGTGGACATGCTTTATAGCCTTCAAACAAGAAATGTCAGCTTCAAATTGACAGTTACTGGCCAAATTACCATCTTATGCATGATCCAGTGAACTCCTGAGATCTTTACTGGCCTCCGTGTTCATGGATGGTACTGAAACACACAAGAGACCTATGAAATCTACACTCACAGTCTCTTCAGGACACAAACTAATCTAATCCTCTGATGTTTTTGTGCTCTGACTAAAAATAATCTTAATGGCCTCCTGCTCCTTCAGTTTTTTTTACAGCAACCAAACAAAGCCGCAACACACTGAGAAGCTTAACTACCAAACCTCTCTTTCCTTTCTTTATTTTACAGTCCGTTGGCACCAAAGTAAGCCAAACATGTACCAGTCGACTAGTTACATGACAGCACTTTTTATTGTTCCTGGCATAGGGTCTCTTTGTGCTTCTATTTGATTTTATATAAAGCCATTTTCTGTTTCTTGCCTTAGGAAACACCTGTGAAATCAGTTTAACCGCTCCGGAAACATGACACAATGTGCCAGAATATAGCTGATTGCTCTGTGCCTTCGTATTTATTCGCACCAGTAAAACAGAGCCAACAGAAAGGAGGGGACCGGCTCCCATCATACCCTGAAGCAGATGCTGTGTAGGCCTGAATTCAGGAGAGGCACCTGTGCTTTTCTGCTCTGCTTCACTTCATTATAACACTGCATCACCAGTAGTAGAAGGTAACTCGTGCATTTACTTAAGTACTGTACACAAGAGATTTTGATATTTGTCAACCTGGGTATTTGTAAATGTAAGTGAAGCTGTAGCATGTTGAAAATATATATATTTTTTCCCCTTCAGGATCTTTGAACATAGCACATTGCTACTTTTCCTTAAGCAAAAAGATTTCAGCATTGTTACACTCAAGCAGACATGCAGTGTAGGAACAAACACACATCAAACTGCATGCATGCACAGATAAACAGAAACACTCACCTCAGTGTATGAGTGTGCTGATTCAGAGTTTCTGACAAGGTCCGGGGGATTTCTCTAATCACCTGAGATAAGAAGGTAGAAAGATACGGTCAGCATGTGAAGGATACGGGCCGTCTCTAAGCTGATCATCTCCTCCCAGGCCCATATTATAATTTCCCAAGTTTCCCCAATTAAGGATTGCTGATGTGGGATCAGCGCATAGATCTCCCACATCATCACATTCATTGCAGAGGGGAAAAAAAAGTGAAGAACTGAGGGACCAGATCAGCAGAATTCCTCAACAATCCTACACAAACGAAGCTTTATGGAGCTCTTGAGGTCATTTCAACTCTCTGAGCTCTTGTTTCGGTTAAAGTTGTGCTGTGTGGGCTTTCATAGTTTTTTGTTTGTTTGTTTGTTTGTTTTTTTGTCAAATCGCTGTGGTTTAGTTGTTGAACTGAGTTGTTGAATTTGATCACACTGGACTGCAGAAATGTACCTAAAAAAAGTGGTTATTAATAAGGTGTCAGTTTGTAATGGATCAATGCGTTCTTACCCCAACTTATGAGAAATGAGTTGGGGTAGGAACTGACACAGTTTGATTAGGTTTACGAACAAAAACTTAGAATAAAAGGTTAGGATTTGTTAGGTATGTAACGTAATGCATGTGACATAATTTAACATAACATACATATAAAGGTCATCATTCACTTTTAGTTTCACACCTATTTGAAAGCCCCATGTTTGTATAACCCATCCATTCAACCCAACCACCACCAAATGTGGACTTTCTTACACTTTATACATCACGATTTCAACGACACATCAAGCCATTACACCAGTTGGGTGCATCCAGAAATGACATTAGAGAGGTAAGAACAGCGTCATAGTTTCAGTCAGTCACTGACCAAACACTTTGGAGTGAGGACAGCCTGCATGTATCAGAAAAATAACAGCTTCAGTGATGTAAACTGGATAATAAAAGGTCACAAATGACAGATTTTTCTCCAAAGTTGGACACCTTCTCTGCTCATGATGGATGGCTGCTTTGAGAGTAAATGTGGCATTTAATATGATGGTGTAAATCAGATGAAAACAGTCGACACACAATCAATGAAGCTATTTAACTTTAGACAAACCAAAAAGAGTATCTGAGAATGTTTTAAGTTGAATAGTTTTTTCGGACTGCCAGAGTCAAAAGCATATTATGTCATTAAACAATAAATGAGCCACATTAATGGCATATGTCGACATTATTTAGGACTTCTGAAACTTCATGAAGGACTTTGTCAGTACAAATTAAAACAAATTTCCATTCTTCCCTTAAAAACAGATTCACATTCTTCCGATCAAATTAAATACAAATATAAAAATAAAGTTGCCGTGGAAAGCTCTGAAACCCTAAAACATTTTAGTTAGTATTAGTTTTTTTTTTTTTTTTTTTACTTTGTTCTCATGGTATCCATAAGTTTTAAGTCAAGTGCCTCCTAAACAATGCACAATGGCAACTCATGTTATCACTGTCAATGCTATGTTCTTACAGGTTTTCAGAGAGAGACATTTCTGAGCCATACTTTAGCTGTTTACTTATTTTATCCCATAGGATACATTAAAAGAGTCTATTAGGTCTGCACAATGTCAACGCTGAACCAAGAACATTATCACCAGAATATGTATGTTGACAATCATAAACAACTCAAATTTCTAAACAGATGTTCTGCAGGTGTTTTCCTGGAAGGATCAAAAGATAAAGCGACAACTTGTGACTAACGACTGTGGCCTCACTCAGTGGATTTTTGCTGAGCTCAGCAGGAACATTAAGTGCTGTAAAGAAAATTATAAAATTCCACTGTGGGCATAAATGCGGCACAGACGGCAGTTTGTAGCAGATGAGAAACAAGTTGTATCAATAGCAGTACTACAGTGCTTGGGTAGTGCAGTAAAGTGAAGATGTAGTAAAGCTGACTGCTGCATTTTCCATCAGCAGATCCCATGTCAGTGTACAGAGCTGTCATTGACACCGGTGACGCACCTGGACTGGAGTTTTTAATGATTCCCTTTTAGGTTGGGGGATAAAACTACTGTTGGAGGAATTAGCGGCTCAGCGGAGTGGAGGCACGCAGCATATGGAGGTTTAAAAATGTGGACGAATCAGCAACTTTTACTAAAAGGCACTCATGGAAAACGCTTTAAATCTAACCCGACTTATTGGATGTAAAAAGGGGAAAGTGTCTGTGTGTACTGGCATATGTGACTTTAATTAATGTAAGTCATGGGTTTACCGCTTAACATTACAGATGATACTGTATCAGAAGTTCACAGAGGACGCTCATATCAATGCAGGAAGGTACGTGAGTTTTAGGTCTTAAGAAGACGCCTGCCATGCCAGAAAAATACAAAACAGATCAGTCTCACATTATAACCTGAAAAGTGTTTTTATTGTTACAACAAGATGTTTTTATTCACTCTATAAAAAGATTTTTTAACGTTAGCATGGTATTCAAACTCATCGTAATAACGATTTCTAATATATGTCATCATATAACAATAAACATTATCATGTTATAGTGACTTAAGTTATAACATATACGTTATCTCTAACAGGGAGGGTTTCCTAATAAAAACAAAAACAAAGAACAATCTTCTATAACAAACATTTAATATGATACCGATACTTGTTTGTGAGCATTATGTATGTAACAATTAAATAAATAAATAAATAAATATTGGATTAACAATTTTAACTTCCTAGTTTTGTTATCAGAAACAATATGACCCTGATCTGAAAATAGATGCATACAATTAACCTTCACCAACCACAAACACAAGTCTTCTACAGCATAGCGACTATTTGCTCCCTAAGATATCAAATACAGTTATTTGAATACCGACAACAATTTATAAGTTACAGGTGTTCGAGGCTAGCGGAGCACATTTCTAAACTAAAATAAAATCAAATAGCCTCTGCGTGGGCTGTACACTAATAAATTCAGATCTAATTAAGAACAAAATGTTCATTTAACCTTCGCGTCAGGCAAATACATAATAACTGCAGAGACAAACACTCACAGAAAAATAAAACTGCAGATGTTAAAAAGGTAAGGAAATCAGGGCTTGTTAATTGCGAACTTTCTCACAATCATAAGAGCAACTGCAGCAGATGCACCAGCAACAATATGCTCTTCATACTTGTGACGCATCGAGCGAACTGACCTCATTAATTTGATTTTCATTTTCATCTCCTTATGAAACAGTATTCATTCCCTACATGTGGTTCATGGCTGAGCTGTGAATGTGTGACACTCCTAGCGATGTCACTTTTTTAATCATGTCTTTTCTATGCTACATGGACAATACAAGAATACAGCTGCCATTACACACACCGCCGCCCAATTAGAGCAGGAATGTGAATTAATGAGCGGGTCAGGGCGGGGTTAATGAAAGGTGGCGCTGATCTGCTGAGGGCTAAAATTAAAAACTGTATCGTCTGTACGAATAAAGTTTCAGTTTCGATGCAGCTGCCCTCCTCTGACTCGCTATTATCATTTTAGTGCAGTCTCGTGTTTGTGCCATCACTCTATCAAACTATCATACAGCGCTGAGCGGATGCTGAGAGGGCGGGCCGACAGGCGCCATATTTTACAGGGCGCTGTCAGCCTGCAGGGATGTCGCCTCCTGAGACTTCATTTGCACGGTTTCATGGAAAGAAAACAAAATAAAGCCCTTAGAGCGGGAAGAAGCAGAAACGAACACGTAATGTTCAGAATAATTACTAATGAAAGTGTTTATCTGAGGGTTTTATGGGTTTTACAAGTGATCCAATGGTTTAGGAGGGGAAACTACTGTCATCCTCTTGGGATCATTCAATATCCTGAATATACACTGTAAAAAAGCTACATCCTCCTAAGTGCTTTTGACTGCAAGACCTGAAATTACCTATTATGCATGAAGAGGGGTGATCATTTCTTCAAATAGTTTCGCTGCCGAATGTTTTGTACGAACAGGTGTTTCATTTTAGAGTAAAAGCCTTCCACTGCAGGTTCCTCTTCCGTGTGAATATCTCCGTACCAATTCACATCATCTAACTCAACCAGATTTTTAGACTGTGAGTTTAAGTTGCTCTAATCAATATATAATAGATTCATGTGCGTGCCCATAGAGATATATCACTGAACTGCACTCCCTCTCAACTCTATAGAGCTGTTTGGCATTTTTCATATCATCTTTTTAGCGTTGTGGTCCCATCTCAAAGATGGCAGCATTTTTGAGAAACACTTGGTGCGCTACTTTCCAAGCACCAAACAGCAGACAGACAGTCAGCGTACCTGTCAACATTCAGGCAGTAAGTATAGAAATGATTTTCTCTCTGGCATACCATCCTGCCCTGACATTTAGTCCGTCTAACTGCTCAGAGAACAAGTGTACAAACCCCCCTTGAATTGGGTTGTCAGTTTTGGTGACAAATGGTTTGAAAATGTATCCGCATGATGATTATTCATAACAAATTTTGAGGAACATGCAACTCACCGGCATTACCGGGAGAAAAAAAAAACAAACAGGCGGGTGCTGGGAAATGAGTTAGAGATTTAACTGGTGGCTTTGTGAAGACCAAAACAGAGCTGAAAGAAGAGAGAACAGGTAGCCAGAAATAGGAAGTAGTCTGCCAGATGTGCACTGTAAATAGATTTATTCACTTTGTATAAGCTGAAAATGTGACAATGTTTTATTTGTGTTCTGTTGTACTGCCCCAAGTGGCCAAAAGAAGAAAAAAAATAATCAATGAATGCAGCTTTAACTACAAACATGAGAGAAGACAAAGACAATTGAACTGCTTAACATCCATGACAGTGATTATACAAAGCCCACTCAGATAATTGTGTCCAGTGAGCATGCAAAGTGGTGAAGCCGGGGTGGTCGGTGGCGTAGTGGATTGTGCAGGCACCCCCGTGTATAAAGGCCTTGCTGCAGCTGGCTCCGGTTCGAACCCCGCATCGGACGGCCCTTTACTGCGTGTCATTCCCCTCTCTCTGCCCCCTGCTTCCTGTCTCTCCTCAGCTGTCCTATCAATTAAAGGCATAAAAAGCCCCAAAAATATACTTAAAGAAAAAAAAAAGTGGTAAAGCCTGGCTTATCGTCTTTTCACTTGCAGATGGACACATTTTTGTGTTTCTAGCTTCCAAAATAGTCCTGCACCTTTTTATTATTCTACTAACTTTCTGTTAAATTTAACCAGATGTTAACGATGAGAGGCACGACTTTACCAAGGCAAGTACCTTGCCTTTAAAAAAAACACCTCGGGTCCACAGCAGGTTTCAGTGTATTTGTATATTAAAACAACATCTGATTCCGTGTATGGCTAAATGTCCAAGATTCAGCTTTTGTTTTCTGTCTTTTCTACTTTGGCAATTTTTGGTGATCAGAATAGTCCTGAGGTGCACGTCTCTGCATGTTTGCAGATGTTAGTAAGAATGTGCTGTTAGCTGGATGTCAAACAAGGGTTAGGAAACCCAAGCAGATAACTGGAAAACATCCACAAATCCTCTGACTCGCTTGACAAACAACTGCATAAGAGAAATAAACCTGCTAACCTAACAAGCTAAAACAGAAGGGAGACTCTGCGTCTGCAGAGGAGGATCTGATCCTGACAGACCATTGCTTAACAAAAAGAAAAAAAAAAAGGCAAAAATCTTTCTCTTTTGAGGCTTCAGGTTCCCAGGCAGTCTGCAGAAACAGCGGTTGGCGGCACACGGGGCTCAAAAAGACTCATAAACGCTAAACACTGCAAACATCCTGCGAGAGCCCGGCTGAGGAATGAGCTATTGCAAACCAATTTAAGCTGCACCGAACCGACATGCGCAGAGCTTTTTATGAGATGAGGAGAGGTGATCATGTCTGCGGCACACACATGAAAGGACACCTGATATCAGAGATGAGAAAAGGTAATGAACAAAGACCCTTTTTATATATTTAGATCTTGCGTTTTCTATTCTCTCTGACAGAGAATAAATTAATCTTGTAAAGGGGGATTGACACTGCAGGTAGAACACTTCATCAACCTCGCTCTCAACACCAGAAGATGGTTTTCATTTTCATGCTGACTGACTTTATTAATTAACGAAAAAGGTATAAAGAGTGCATTATACTAATGAATTCTGTGGGTGAGATAAGATAGAGTATGTCTGTGTGACCTACCTTACTGTTCTAGATTTGTTTGAGACAATGTGTGACAGCGCAAAGATATATCTCTAGGAAGGAATGTCTAGAAAAGGAAGTCGTCCTAAATGATGCATGTGAAAAAGTCTGCACCGTTTTCACTGACACTTCCTTTGTTTTCGTGTCTGCTATCATTTCCTTTTAATTCCAATTCAAATTATCCTGATAGTACATACTATATCAATCTCATTCTTATTCCTAAACTCTACTTGTGCCTCATTTCGCTCCTTTCATCCCCCTCCCTTGCTCCCAGATTTCTAGCCTTGCTACTCTGCAGTTTTCCATCTGTTTCTCCATCTAAACCTTTATTTCTTTCTGTCCCATCTCACAATTTCTAGGTCACTATCTCTCCCTCTCTGTTCAGCTCCACAGACTTTACACACACTCTCTCTGTCTCTCTCTCACTCTCTTTCACTCACACTCCATCCATCTCTCTCCAGCTAAGAAAGATTAAAGTGGAAGCAGAAGTTGCGTTAATGGCCATCAGCTCATCCTGTGCAGGCAGTTCCCTGTCTGCACCGCCTACCTGCTTAATTAGTCGAGAGGCGAAACCTCTGGCAATGAACCTGGCACGGACACACACACACACACACACACACACACACACACACACATTAATATATGCAGTAATATATCATAATATGTCCCGATAAATCTAGATAAAAAGTGGCTTAAATTATCTATTAACCACAGAGGCCGATCTCTCTTTAGTCCTGCAGCTTTTACATTGCTGTTGTAAACCCCTAGTGTACGGTGACTACTGTATTGCATAGCAACATCACTTAAAATCTGCAACCTCACTAGCAGCACCACTTGGCTGTAATGTGCATTGCAGGCCAGTCAATCGGTTCTTGGATGGATAAAAAAAATCAGACATCATGAGAAGTTTAAAGGCCAGGTTGTTAGATAAATCAAAGTATTTATCCTGCATAAAGCCGCCACTACAAAACACCTCAGACGCTTGTCAGGTTGTTCAGACTTGGTTCAACTGTCATCAATCTGAAGTGAAGTTTATTAGCTTTAGCTAAGCTCAGCTTTGCTTTAAGATGTAAAGCAACCTAGGTTATAGCATGTAGCATTTACATGTAACTTGTCAGGCCTGAAGTACACATTTTCATCTCCGCATCTGGGATGTCGTCAAAAGGGCAGGCACCAAAAATCCTTTACAAGTGATTGGATGAACCATCTATCATGGCCAAACTTAAACCAGTTATATCAACAATCAATATGACATAGTCCAACTCTCATCAAATCGCTCAATGAGGTCAGATATAACTGATGATAATGGTATCTACGCTAACCTCAGCCACCATTGTTGTTGTCACGTCTTACACAAACCTAGTGTCATCCTCTGGGGATCATGAACGGCTTCATCAAATTTTCTGACAATCCATTTTCTGTAATAGCTGAGATATTACAGACTGGATCAACATGTCAACATTGCTATTCCTTGAGTAATATTATCATTGCACATATAGAGATGGATGTTTTTCTTAAAAAGAAAAACAGGGTAGTAAGCACAGTATGATCACAATATGATCCACAATAGGCACTATGACTACCTCCAGAAATATAATCAATCTAATATTAAGGAAAACATCGGATTTCCACCTACTGAATGCTGATTTTGCTAATATACCTGAACAGAAGGCTAACATCCACATACCTTCAGACACTCTGGAGTGGGAACCGAGGCCAGAATCAATCAGTGTACATTCACAAAAAATGTCCATGCATCATTTTAACCTGAACCTGAGCCAGTAAGAATCAGCCAAAATCACCTCACTTAGGAAAAATGTCCTCACGCAAGTGGTCTAGAGGTTAGGTCCTCACTAAAACAGGAATACAGGAAACCATGCACACACAGCTTCATACCTCCGCATCCAGCAGGCATCACCTAGTATTGTCTAATTAGTCCACAGAGCATGCAGAAACAGTAGGTGAGTTATTAACAGCTGTTTTCCTCCGACACTCTCAGCCTATTAATGAGCAGAAGATGTGAGAGATATACCAGCATTATGCTCATTATTTCAGATGTTTATAGCCCTTTGGCTAATTGTTTTACCTTAATTTAGCTGTTGGTTTCATTTTGCAATTTGCAGACAATTATCCCTTAAAATCTCTACCAACTACCAACCCGCAAAAAACAGCAGAGTTAGATGAATGTTTACATTATTTTAAGAATTTTGAAGCTGTCATACTCAACCCTGCAAATCAGATAAACATTTATCGTCACCATTAAAAGGTTGAGTCACAACATTTTCCAAAGTTGACTTGTCCCTGAAATGATAAATAAGTAAAAAAGAAATGAAATGGAAAATAGAGACATGGTGGTAAATAAAAGCTCCAGTGCATGAAAAGGTATTGTGTATTAGGTTTCAGGTTTCTCTGCTTTTATTTATATTTAAAATCCAAGCAAAGTGTTATTCAAAGTGCTGACATGTTTTAAATAATTAAAAGAGAATTGTATCTCATTTTCTGCTTTGCTTTCAGTTTGACTGATAAATTGTTGTCTCACTCCCACTTAATAATATACTGTATAATTACAGGAGAACTCCACATTTTACATATCACAGTCTGTTTGAAGGTCTTGGGTAGTTTCACAACATATGTGAAAAAAAGTGTTTTGGTTCCGGAGGGAGCTGTATGAAATCTGACAAACTGCCTCAAAGACTACAAGTCTGAAAATTAACATCTGGGTCATCTAGAATGAGAAAAAAAAAAAAAAAGTGAGTTTCCCAGACCTCTCTAGCCTGCCCTTCATCTCTGCTTGAGGCCACATTAGCTCCTACTAGCATAACACCCCTGAATCACTGATCAAACTGTCTGCAGTTAGAGTTGCTCTATGGGTAATGTAGGCGCCACAGTTGACAAGATGAATGTTTGGAATAAAATAAGGCAATATCTCAATTAGATCTTATTTGTTTGAATGTAAGTTTATTGTGTTTTTTAACAACTGCTCTGCAAATACTATCTCTTACCGTCTAGTGCTGAACCTTACACCCGCATGACATCCCTTGCATAGTCGCCACAGGAGTGTACAGAACATGCGTGTGATCTTGTAAATCCTGAGCCATCAGTGAGGCTCCTTTGTGTGAAGACAGAAATAATAAACCTTCCTGAGTCCTTCAGCTCTCACAGCTCTGATGACTTATTACCAGCTGTATCAAAGCTGAACACTGTGCTACAGCTCCGCAGAGAGGAGGCTTGACTGGGTTTATGACCGCTTATGTGCGTGTGTGTGTGTGTGTGTGTGTGTGTGTGTGTGAGTGTGTGTGAGTGTGAGTGAGTGTGAGAGAGAGAGTTTTTAGAGTGGGTGAGCTTTCTTCCACATGTGCCATGTGTCTGAAGAGAAACAAGAGAGCGACAGAATTTGCATAAAAAATTCATCCATCCTCTCCATCCCTGGCTTTTAATCACCTTAGTCAACCACATCATTGTGACTCCACACACACGCAGCATGAACAGAGGGCGAGCCGTGCAGCACGACACGCAAGAGGAAAGCCATACGACTATGGTTTTTCTTTGACCTTTAGCTGAAAATGGAAATGCCTATTAAAAAAACGAGAACGTCAACATTTCAATGATTGCATGTGCATATGTGCAGGGTGGAGGTTATCTAGAGCATGTCTGACTTATTTGCCCTGCTAAAGGTCTCATGTTGATTCTATGCTTTAGGTAAAACCATGTGAAGGTTGTCTAGACTGAACTATGACAGTTCTCTCCACTTTAAACTGCATGAGGTCAGTTTTCTGTATGTAAACAAGAGTCCCTTCAGCTACCCCTGAGCTGAGTGTGAATGAGCATGAATGTGTTTGCCTGATAAATTTCAGTATTACTTGTGTATGAATAGAAACTTTGCCCTTAAAAGGTTCACTGTGTAAGATTTGGGGCATTTATTTTCAGAATAAGGCAGTCATGGAATATAATATTGATAACTATAACTTCATGCACGTATAATCACCTGAAAATAAGAATCTTTTTAAGAACCTTTTCTATCTACAGTGGGAGAGGGTCCTCTTTCATGGAGGCAGCCAAGTTGAAACACTGTTTCTACAGTAGCCCAGAACAGAAAAAATATAAATACTGACTTTAGACGTGGACTTTTAAGTGTTTTTTTTTTCTTTACACTAGGAAAGGGAGGGTGATGTGAGGAGATTGCAATGCAGCGATTACACTAGTAGATGCAACAAAATTCTACACACTGGACCTTTAAGCTGATACTGAAGGAAAAGTCGAAAGTACAAGTCTTCACAGGTCCATAAATTCAAACAAAAAGAGGTACTCCACATGAACCAACCTGGACCTGTCTATTATTTTAAATTTGGGACCTGGACAGGATGGGCCCAAACCCAGCCAGGACATACAGACTCAATCGTAAAGACGTTTTAATAAGCAAGCATTAATTCACAAGTTGTCAAAACAAAACCTTGTCTTTGAGAAAACATGTCTGACCTAATGTGAAGTTAGCAGCCTTCTCTTCTGTGCCTCGGCATGACGCAGCTAATCCTTCCTGCTGGCCAAAAAAAACGGTGAAATTCATCCAGGTTTTCTGTTATTCGTCTCTTGTTGATTGAAACAGCATGGTTAATCCACTCGTTATTTCAGTTTAGTCCACCTGCTGTCGCCATGACGGATGACAAAATCGACTTATTCATAAGGATTGCTTTGCTGCGACAGCTAATGTCAGCATTACTAATTTTCCATCATCTGTGCTCTCCAAGTCTTTTCTTTAATCCCTTCACCCCCTGAGCAAGGGTACTCACTTGCAGGTCATTTGGTAGCATCTTGTACCTCCAGACACAAAAAAGACATAACTGAGGGAAATGAGGGAGGTCAAGTGAAGTGCAATACCCCCAACATTTAAATCAGAATCAAAGCACCAACCAACGTTGCAATCCCCATGCTGCACTGTGCATCAGAAATACACCTCATCACAAATCAAAAGGTCAGGCTGCAACGATATAACACCCACTGACTACTAATTGAGATGCTGTGGATTTGCCTTGTTGGGCTTCTGATGGTGATGTATCGTCAGTACAGGTAAAGATTATTTATTGTCAGACACAACAAAACCTGGTACTAAGATAGCACTGCATTATCCACATAGGGCATGTTCTTCTCACCATGCTTTCGACAAATAAAATGTGCACAACACTCTAACAGCCATTGTTCACTTCGCATTCCTCATCCATTATTAGATGGTACATAGCTTGAGCCTGACTCTACCAGCGTGGAAAAGAAACAATATTTTTTGCAGAATCTTCCTGTTAGGAGGAGTGTGCTTGTAGTCAACCTAATGAGAAAATATCCCTCCCTCTCACTTGGTTAAGACCTCAGTAAACAGTTTCCTCATGAGTTCATGGTCTCAATCTCTACTTTCTAGTCTTCTTCCATAGAGCATGATATTCATTTTGTAAATTATGGTTCCATTCAGAGTAAAATGGATGATGAAGCGTGGAGTATTAGGGAGCGTGGCTACCCTGTGATTGACAAGTCATTCTCTATGAGTCCGTCCAGCTCAAGACACAGCGCTCATGAAACTCAGAACAAACTGTAAAACTAGGCAGTGCTGATCAAATATGAATAAAGATTCTTTCACTTCAATGACAATTTCTCTCCTCTACTGTTTTCAGAAACATATTTTAGTGTTCAGCTGGAATACGGGAACATTTGCGACGAGGGAGGACGCAATTCTTTTTTCTTTTTCTTTCACTTCTGACTCCAAAAAACAATCAAGATGGCAACTTCCCTCATCTAAATTAAACTGACATGAAGCGAAAGGGCAACAACGGTTCAGAGAAGCACTAATGATCACAGTTAATTTGAGGTCAGTTATGTTTACACAATTTGCATATACTGCAATGTATCTTATAGAAAGGAACTGTATGTACATTGAGAGGGTTAGTGAACACACACAGTATGTTAAAATATGCTGTTTGACTTCTAAAGTCGAGAAGGTTAAACTTAGATAGGTGGGTAATTCATCATTGTTGCTTGTCAGTTCACCTCGATTAGCATTGGCATTGATCCTGTGTCTACTTGTGTGTGTGTGTGTGTGTGTGTGTGTAATCAACCGTAGCATAGTGACCAGAAAGGTAAAAATAAATAAACAAAAATGAATCATGTGTGCTACCAGCAAAAGTTTAATACAAAAGATTTGACAAAAGATTAACCTCGAAGCTCGCCAAGCTTCTCACACTCAGAGGCTCATGAGTCAGCGACGGCTGGCAGTTTGATAGCTTCTAATCTGCTCTGAATAGACAGTGACGGACAGAGATAGATAGACAGACAGAGGGAGAGAGAGAAGGGAAGGAATGTTAAAAGCGAGATATGACGGAGGACATGACGAAATGATGAGTTAAGGGCAAGAAAGATTATGAGCGGAGGCTGGGAAATGAAATGACGAGCAGGGGGAGTTGAGGGGTAAAAGAGACATGAGTGGAGCGAGCAGAGTAAAAAGCTTCTCCGTTTCCTCCACTGAGGAGATTAACGCAAAAGAGCTTTCTTCAGTCACATCTCCCTCACCATTCAGCGGTATGAGTTTCTGCATAGGATTGTGGGAAAGTTACAGTGTACAGCATAGGGGTGGATGAGACAACCCTCCTCCTCCTCCTCCTCCTCCTCCTTCTCCTTCAGCAACCTTTAAGATGTAGTGTTGTTCTGTTCTGATCCAGCGTGACATTTTCATGTCAGACAGCATCGATTTACTATGAAACAGAAAGAAACGCTTGCAGGTTCAATGTAAGTGATGGACAGTAGGTCAGCAGGTAATTAATGTAGGTACTCGTCATCTGCAGGTGAGGGGACCTAAACCTAAAAGTGTGCACCGGGCCATCAGTCATCTGAACTCTTATAACGGGACTATGAACAGTTACAGCTGCTATACATGACTGATATTTTCTGCAATACTTCTGTATTGACTTAAATTTCTACAATCCTCAATTCTTAAATATTTTTATAGTGTAGTTATAGCAGCGGCAGCCAAGGTCAAAGTTGAAATAATTTGAACACAGTGCTCTGTGGCAATTTTGAGCGGTGGGCACTGCCAAGGGTAGCACTTCATCTGGGTGGGCGGAGGAGGCCAAGTTAGGATCTCTCTCTCTCTCTGTCTCTCTCTCTCTGTCTCTCTCTGTCTCTCTCTGTGTCTCTGTGTTTTTGATTTATCCTTTCTCTATTTGCAGCGTGTTTGCTGTTAATGTATTTGCTTTGGCTTCCTACAGCATCTCATATTAGTTTTGCATTTTCATCTGCATCCATTTCCTGAAGCTGTAGCATGTAATGGAAATATTTTGGGCTACTACATCTTTTACTGACCACTGCTGAGTTGTAAACGCATCTTTAATCCACGTAATTGCCAGCCGCTGCCAGTATACTGTCCCATAGTAATGCTAGAGCTGCTGCTGTATTGATGCCATCTGCTTTTCACTGTCATTAATTTATTAATCAAGTGTTGGTGCTTCTAAAAGCTATTGCTACTAACAACCGCTGCTGCCATTATGTACTGACTGTGTTAACATAAACATTTTTATGTTCATTTTGATGCAAACGGAAACATTAAAAGTGGTATAGGGGTTCTCTAACTCCCCCAAAACAATAGTTGATGGAAACAAGCTTTCATTCATATTTTCTTTTGCTCATTTACCCAAAAGTTGGTTAAAAATTGTGATACATTTTAATGGAAACCGTGCAAATGTTGCTGCCACCAACTATTGAACTGTGTTTTGCTGGTGCCATCTGTTGCTAACTGCCTTCACTGCCATTACCAAGTGTTGCTGCTGCTAAATGCTACAACAACTACTGCTGGGTCAGCCCTATAGAGTGGCCTCTGCTTTGTTACAAGCCGACATCCATCTGAACTTACACCCATGTACACCTGTTTACAAAGGAGCACACACAGAGAAGGTCATACTGTAAAAACATGTTTTTAGAAGATTTTTTCATGATGATGCTGCTCTTGGGAACTCCCTCACGAAAATCTTCCAGGCTTCCACAGTCCAAGGCTCAAAGGCTCCATCAAAACGGATGTTAGATGGTGTCCAAACACTGAAGGCATCCTCAGGCCCTGCATCTTTTTACAGGTTTTCGCCTTTTAGTTCGTTTCATTTTATTCCTGGTGATGATTCAAAGAGCTTCTCCAAAGCCGGACTTTCTCTAAAGCTCAACCATTCAACTGTTTGATCTTCAAGAGCACACATCTTGTGATCTGTTGGTTCACACCACATAATATATCAAAGAGTTTTTTGACTGCTTTGCACGGAGCAGTTACGGAAAATTCAACTGCATTTGCCATTATAAATACTATGAAGGATATGAATTCTTCTGATTAATGTGCGTGTGGTGAACATTTTTACAGAGGAAAGGAAAAGAAAAGTTTGCTAGCACCGCCTTCTATTGTTAATGAATAAATTAATAATAAAATTAAGTTCTGAGCATATTTCTGTGTGTGATGTCTATATTTTGATTTACCAAATTTAATATTCAATAATAGCAAACAATGTCTGAGAAAGGGGATGGCATTCAGTAAAGGTCATGAGCTGAATCTGAATTCTGAACCAAAATGAAGCCCTACATAATTTCATGTCGAGACATGAAGTCTATTTTCTTCTATAGGCAATAGAAAATGAAAAGTTTTATTCTGTTAACTAATCAATATCCACCCTTATTGAGTATTAAATGAACTCAGGGTGATGAGGAATGATTTCAATGAAGCAACAAAATATATGATAAGCCTTGAAACTGAAAAAAAAATGAGAGTGTTCCCAATGTTTTACCAACTGAATGCATTCAGTGTTGGTGGAATACGCTGCGCAGCTGGTATTCTCGGGCTTGCCAGGCTCTCTTCGTCTTCTGGTATCACTGAAGCCAAAATGAGGCCTGCCTGCTCTGCGTTCAGGGGTTTGCATTCCTTTGAATGTGAGTTATTGCAGATGCCAACATTTATCTGCTGGAAAAAAAAGAGGCAAAACATATTTGAAATGAATGCCTGTGGAGCTCTGGCTGCAGCAAGTGTAAGGGTATTAGGGCGTTATCTGGGTTTAAAATACATCCGGGGGGGTGGGGAGAGACCCAGGGCAGCAGGAGGAGACTCTGCAAAGAGAAACTCCAGGGCAGATAAATGTTTAAAATGCTGACAGAATGTTATTTGTTGACATTTAACCACAGAGGAGACCAGATGTTTCAAGCATGACAGGGTAGCATTCACCATATTTGTGACTAGTGCCAAGGAGGGGGGTAAAAGTGATTAAATACTGTCTTCAGCAAAGGGCACAGGACGCCGTTCCAGAGACCTGCTGGTACTGCACATGAAGCCTGAATCAGTCAACTTTTCCTGCCAACAATGGAGAACAGAATGTAGAGAACAAATGAAACGTTTACAGAAGAGCATAGATTGGGGAGGTGTTTGTGTTAGACTCGTTTTGTTTTGGAGGAGTTGATATCTTGCCATAAGCAAATGACCTCCCTGTCTACTTCATTGAATAAACATAATTTATGAGTTATTATTTCTTCAAGTCGACTTAAAACAAGCTGTATCTCACACACTGTGACTTTGGTGGCCAAAAAGAAAATTACTTCACCCTTCTCTAACCGGTCTACTATCGGGGTACTTGTTTTCCAACGCTGTCAATGAGCACAGCACTAGATTTAAATCGCAAAAATAAGTGACATGGTGGCGAGTAAATCAGAAAGAACTGGGCTACTATAAACTGATTTACAATGTATTCAATTCAGTTCTGTCCTCTTCGTTCTGCTTTAAATATGATTGCAGGAAACATTGTTGCGTCCAACATATGGGTGCACTGTAAGCTGATAATGAGACGTTTCAGTGATATTTGTTTCTAAGTTGTTTGATGGGAAGATAAAGGGTAATAAAAGGGTTGTATGAAAAATGAATCACGAGTGGCTATGGAAGGACAAAACAGTGAAAATGGTGTGAGTCACGGGTATCAGTTATGACAGATACGCTGAAGGCAGAGAAAGTGAAGAGGAGTGGCAAAGAACAAAAAACAGCATGTCGAAACTAGAGAGAGTGTAAACATGGAAGAGAATGAGTAAGACAGCAGAAGAGTGAGGAGTGACAGAAGGTAAGAAGAAGAAGAAGGAAGGAAGGAAAGAGCAGAAGTGACAGACAAAGAAAGCACAACAGAGATCCTCCTACTGCTGCAGGGGATTCTGGGTAAAAAAACAAAAAAAAAACATTAATAATCCCTCTCTATCTTTTTCCCCCCTTGCTTCTCTTTTTCTTTCCCTTCTCCATCCTTCATCCTCAGGATGTTTTTCAGAGTCTGAGCTCAGAGGATTTTATCATTCTTCTCCCTGAGGGACTTATTCCAGTTTAAAATCATTGATACTGATTACCCCGGGCCCTGTCATATTGATTTTTGAGATTTATTGTTGGCCAACTCCCTAGCAGAGGTCCCTGGCCGCTGTGTCCCCGAGCTGGCAGTCATTTGTTAAACACTCTCCCCTCTTGACAAGGGACACGGCAAACTATGTACAAACACACACACACACACACACACACACACACACACACACACACACACACACACACACACACACACACACACACACACACGCTTGTACATAAAAAAAGCTAAACATGTAGAGCAAAGATCTAATACCAGCTACTGATGCTTTCACACATGCAAAATCCTTTGGAAAAAGAAGTTCGCAAGTGAGCACATGTATGGCATGTTGGATCACCCACATACAGTGACCTTCAAGAGAAAGGAAAACATACTTGTCACCCTTTCTTCTGAAGCATTTATTGTGTGTCCATAACATAAAACTCAGTAATTGTGCATTTTGAAACACCATGTCCTAACTGAAGCCTCCAACAATTACGTTGCCCACACTGAATCCAGGTAAATAGTCACTACAGACCATGTGGCTATCAGCTGTGCGCTCTAGATCCGATCGGAGATGTAACCAGTGCCACTCAAGTAAGATCTGGGTTGTACTTTCTAGGTTTGAAAAAATACATAGCCAACACCAAACAAGTTGTTACTAGCGGCAGTGTATTTTCTTAACCAGAAAGATCTGGCTCATTGGTTGTCTCCCTCCAACCAGCTGAAATGTTCTTCAGGTTTTTGTAGTTACATGGCAAAGCATCATATAGATAGCTCCTTATTTCAGATTCATTTGTCAAAACATTCCTTGTCCATATGAAGTGTTACGAATGTGTTTTTACCACAGTTAAAAGATGAAAAGATGGGGTGTTGGTTATCTCAGCTGGTAGAGCATCCCCCCCATGTAGGAAGGCCGCAGTCGCTTAAAATTCGAGTCCGACCTGTGGCCCTTTGCTGCATGTCATCCCCCCATCTCTCTCTTTCCCCACATTTCTGTCACTCTTCAGCTGTCTCTATACAATAAAGCTTAAAACAGGCCAAAAAAAAAAAGCCAACTATCATAGAGAGGTGTGACAGCCTCATGTACCAACAAACTACTTGTCTACTTCCTCACCTCTGCACACCCAGTCAAATCCCAATTCCCAATTGCGTTCTTAGAATGGTCTCGGATGAGGAACTTTCAGAAGTTGTTCAAACTACCAACAAACATTTCTGAACTACTCCTGAACTGTTGCAGTGCAAAAGTTTTATAGGTGATGTACGTACAATTATTCACAGAAAAACATTGACTCCAACATACAAAGGTCAAATCGCCCACGCATTGATCTGCTAACAGACGTATGAACCACACACATTCTTACACCCGTACATTGTAGCATCAGCCCCCACTTTAGCTCCGTTTTCTTTCCTGTTATTATCCAGCTCTGTCTCACCTCACTATTTGACCTTCACGCTCAGATCAGTGAAATCAGGTCAGCTTCCTTCCCACATTGCTTGTTTCTTATTGCCATGGATGAGCCAGAGGAAGGAGACGGAAACCAGTTAGGGCATTCAGAAAGTAAAGGTGTAAATTGACTGCAAACAGAGAGGTGATCGGATGGATCAAGAGAATCACACAAAGTTAGGCTTGGTCAAGAAGAACAGAAGAAGAGCGGGGTTCGATGAGGCTTTTGGAGGAGTAGCCTAAACCCTAGGCTGATTGATTGGTTGATTGGTTGATTGATTGGTTGGTTGATTGGTGTAGCTGTTTCACCCTGTGAATTGCTTTGAACTTGGAAACAACTAAAGGCCAAGACAAATAATGGTGGGTTCTTCATGACCTTAAGTCATCACTGATACTGCCTTTAGACATCATTAAAAAAATTTGCCAGGCAGTTGTCCCCAAGTCACCAACAAGTCATAAATACCAGTTGTGAACTGACATGTTCACTGACACCCAGATTCCCAGTATGAGCCATGAGGTTTCACTTAAACACGTGATGCACAACTAACAAATACAGCAACTTAGTTTTTCCAGGATGTCAAGTACTAGTCTAACACACACCTGCTTAATTTGACTGGCATAGTGTGCAGAATTCAGAGGACTTAATAGAGAAGTTATTAATAATTATGCCAAATTAATGTACAGACTTCTAAGTAATAAAATCTATTGTTGATTTAAATTTTATGTAAATTGATATTTTATTGTTGGACACACGACTACAAGATGTTTTGAGCCCTGAAGGCAGTGTGACAAATGTTCAAGCCCATTAAAATCATCTAAAGAGATGCCTCCCGCTGAAGAAACATCTGAGAGTGTGTGCAAGTAGACGAAACCTGTAATCACTCTAAGTGAACTACGAACACGTGATTTGCTTTTCTGTTCTCAATCCTAAGCACAGACATACACAGACCCAATTCATGTTAATACAGTTTGGCTCTGAGGATCGCCTCATGATACACGAGCAGAGAGTTAAACAGGCTGTAACAGATGCAGCCGGTCGGCTCACAGCCGTCATCACGGTGCTAATGTGGCGTGCGAGGTCATCGGTGCAGGATGGGACTCACTTGGGAGCAACATGACCTAAAGCGCCCCTGCGTGGCACCACAACCTGCATGGCTAATGAAAAACAAGAACAACAAGCCAGGTTGATGACCCTCCCCAACACAACTATGCCCTCTAGCATTGTGGGGGGCTATTGTTCGATTAGTACAAACCTTGTGTTTACCCTTGTGTTTTTAAATCAGCCCAACAAAAGGATTTATTTGTTTTTACGGAGGAATATTATTACCGCTCAGTATTAGATGTTCTTTTCTGTTTGATATCAGCTGACACTGGATTCTCTGCTATGTTTGCACCTGTGCTGACTGGTCTTTTCCAACTCTGACTCTGCAATTTAATCATTGCTCTTTGCATCTCTGTGTGTTTAAACTAATGAATCCCTAACTACAAGCACCTAAATGCAACATCATAAGGGGTTTCCATGCTCCTGAACTCAATTAGCGCAACAAAAAAAGGAGTACATACTCTGAGGCACACAGTTAAATTCTCCATAATTACATTTTTACATCCCGGCATACAGTACAACATAGTCATTGAGGCAGTTTGCTCAGTGCTGCAATGGCAGAAAGGACACAACTCCTGCTGAAGCAAACTCTCCATTTCAAGGTTGTGTGTTTTTGTTCAGATGGCAGCAATGTGAAGTGATGATTGAGGGGGGTGATCATTGCTAGGTGCTAGATGTATGATGGTTCTGTTGGTCATGTCTGAGAGCTTGAGTGTGGGAAGGCCGATGATTTTATGATGCTGGTAAGTTTGATTTAGAGACAAACATGGTGAAGAAGCAGATGGAGCAGTCTGACAGGGTAGGTTTTGTAAAGCAACAAGAGGAGGTAGGGGGCAACAGACACTGAAGTTACAGATAACACGGACTCTTTGATATCTTGTTTCAAAAGCGAGTTCATGATCTAAAGTGAGGTATTACCCGGAAGGCTCCTCACAATGTTACCGGAAGGTCTGCAGATCAGATCATGTTATTTGTTTGATAACATTTATTTCACTGAATAGTGATAATTCTAATGCAAATTAAATTTAGAGTAATATTTTTAACATATTCATAAATAAATTTGAATATAATATTATTATTATTAGACAGGTACTAATACTATGTCTTTACTCCGGATAGACTGGATACTGCAAGTAAGACTTAACTCAACAAAGTCACTGAGGACTTAAATAAGACTTGGACCAAATGACTTTTGACTGATTTTTTTCTGGTGTTCACTATGTTTAGCTGGTTAGGGATAGTGATAGGTGAGTTTTAAGGCTGTAAGGGAGTTCTTCTCATTGAACATGAGTATTTGTTGTATGTGGTGACATGTGAGGGGCCAGTGCTGTCAAACTGACCTAAAGAGCTCTTGCTAATGAGACTTAAGGATATTGTGAATATTCTAAACAGCCTGTGGTCTATTACTTTCAAGCAGGTTTGAAATATTTGCAAGGCACTGAAATGAAATAAGTAGAATCCCTGCAGCAATATGCTTTATTCATGCTTTTTAATGATATATTTTATACTATTTTCTGATAGTTGGCAGTTGTTTAGTGTGACCTATGGGATAAACTGAGATGACAGATGTATACATCAACACCAAACAATCCTGTAAAACCATACCTACGGACATCACATCATGCTGCTTCACGATTCTGATGTGACAATTTAGCATATAAAAGCGTAAACTAACTCTGAATCTGATAAAAATGTGAGCATGCCTATATTATGCCTTATTCATGTTTTTGGTATTAATGCAACTCTGTCTTTTTTTTTTTTTTTAAATGATGACTGTATCAGAGAAAAATCAAGGTTAAGTAGTGAGCAATCCTTTTCACAAAATGCAGCAGGGATCCGATGGGATGTTTTATTGGAAATTAAATGGTTGAGAAGAGTTATATCTCCTAAAATAATGACTTGTGCTGCGTTATAAGAAATTAGATTAAGTATAAACAAAGATGAGAATTGGGTATCCTTCAGTCTGAGTAATAAATTTAATCATGACATGTCACCCGAAACTGAAAATCAAAATTGACATGGTGGGGGACAGAAAGAAGAGATGAATCCTGGTAAATAATGAGTTTTTAAAAGTGCTGTGCAGTATATTCAAATAAAATGAGTATACGTGTATGTGCATCATTGTATGTGCAATTACCTTCAATTAAGACGCACACAGTATCTTGATAAGAATTTAAATTAAAGTTCTGTGGGTTTGAAGAGTTCTCAGCATGCATTTATAACATTCGACCCACTAATGGCTCTGCAGGGTTGAAGAAGTTAATTATCCCAATTATCAGTGTCATTCACACAGGTAGTTGCGTGCCTGTAATGATGATTTGTTCTTTCTCATCTTTGTGACTTGCATTAACCTAATGCAAATTCAGAAATGTCGTAATTAGTAAACATCACATATTTCTGACTAAGTTTAAGAAATATGTTTCAAAATCCAATTATTCAAACACTGATAATTGTTACTGAAATGAGAGCTAAAGAGAGTTATGTGCATTCTTTATTGTCCAGCTCAGTGGAGCCGGAAACGGGGACGAGGTATGAAAGAGGAAGACTTCAATTTAAAATAAAATCACATTTTCTAGAAACTTTCAGCTATTATAATGTCAAAGTAGGTGTCAGTGGAAAATAGGGGGGAGAAGTGAAGGACAGTGGTGGGTGGGAGAAATGAGGAGAAGAAAGAAACGAGACCAACGCAGAAAAAAACAGAACAATGGACAAAAGAAGCTGCAGAAAAATGAGACAAAAACAGTTCAACAGAAGAGAAATGCAGGGTTTGTTCTCACAGCATCATTACACTGTGATAACAATCGCATGAGTAGAATGACATTCCTTTGAAAAGACAACAATGCCGCAGTAACACCCATACTTCACCCTCAAGTTGTCAAGTGAATCTTCATTTTATCATTTGCACTGAGATACCAATGTCAACACATTTCAAGTCGGTTTTGGTCTTGTATTTTTGGATCACAGTCTCTCTAATTACTTAAACTGCCTTTAAATAATTGTCTTCCTTAGGCATCATTCTTCAACTTGTCACCGTGCAACAATTGCCTCACTTGTTATAGTTTGAAGTAGAGAGGGAGAGGGAGGGACATGACCTCCGCAAACATATCTAATATAACAAAAGCTCTTACATATCAACCCAAAGTGACTATTTTCTGTCTGATTCTCCAATCTGGATTCCCATTGTCTTGATTCTTCCATTTGTTTTGATCAAGAAATAAATGTTTTCTTCCTCAGTTAGTTCTACACGAGTATAAATGGTTACACAAAGGAATGTTTTCCTCCTTTCTTTAAAGCGACTGTATGATAAACTCAACTTTTTTTTTTTTTTAACTTCTGTGCATGCAAGACATCATTTTGAAATGAAATTAGACTCAGGCAGACTGTGTGTTCTCACAATCAAGCTTTCACCACCACAGTGTGCACAAGCTGGTCAGTCGAAGCTGTCAAGAGTTTTGCATTACCTCATTTAACTCTCCAACATTAACTGACAAGAACAAAAAGCTGACACAATCTTGGATGGCAACTAAGATAAGACCTCCTAACAGGGGTGAAAGTAAGCCGGTACACAGTACCAGGAAGATGGGAGAGCGGCTGCCTGCTATAAAGCCCTCATTCAGAACCAGTCATGTCCGCACTCTGGGTCAGAAAATAGATCCGCTAGCAACATGCAGTCTTAAAAACTACTTAGTCTGTTTAAAAATTCCTTTTAACTCATTCGGAAAGGTTTCTGAACTCTCTGTGCTGTGTTTCAGTCCATGCTGGACCGAGCCTTGGCCGGGCATCTCCCTCTCTCCCCCTCCCCTTTGAGACAGCCTGGTGATGAAGGAATGAATACAATAATTGTTAAATGGTATGTATAAATTGACTTTGGGCAAATAGAATTCTGCTGTCTGCAATGTCAGATGATTAGTTGCAATTTTGAGATCTCATATCATGTCATTCTAAATTTCACAGTTCAACGAAGCTGGGAATGCTTAGACTGTTGAACCCTAACTAAAAGCACAAGCTTTCTGTAATGTTTACTGTACGGTTGTTGCTATGACTAAATACTGAAGTTTCAAGGACAGACAGGCATTCCACTGTTACAGCTGCCTCATAAAATGTTCAAATTACTTGTGTTGTATAATCAGCCTCTCCTTTCTAAACAAAGACAGCTTCCATGACCCTGTTAAGCTTGCAAATGTATTGGTTTTTCCACTCATTGGCTGACATTTAAAACTCAGAGATTTTGTAACTTTAATACACACTGTTTTGTATGAGTTTATATTTTATAAGAGTACTAAATTCAAGGTGATCACAGCCACCGTTCTTTGTGAAGAACAAGCCACAAACCTTTTGCCACCTTTCAAGATGACACATGGTGTCTGATAGATGTCTGAAGATTTTGGCTATATTAGTACACACGCAGATAAAATACCCATTAAGTGTCCTTCCTGACTGTATGAAATTCATGTTTTCTTCTGAATGTCTCCTTTTGAAAGTTATTCTGAGCAGTTAAAATGCCAAGTTGTCATGCTGGACAGTGTTCAGTTGACAGGCAGATTTGTCATTGTAGCGCGTGGCCATGCGGCCTCAGATACCCTGATGGATTGTGCGACAGAAGGTTGTAGTGGTGGTTAGGGAACTGTTGTAGAAGCACTGCCCCTGCTTCTTTACTGCACCGTGCTAAATTAACAAATGATTAGTCTACAAGGATTAACAGAGTTGGTCTTGGTTTCAGATAATTTTTGTTAATGTAGAATTTATTAGCAAAGGACCAGGATTTTGACATTGGAACTGTTCTAGGTTCTCTTGGTAGTCTGAGTGGTTTTGACCACTCACATTTGAGCAGTCATTGGATGCAAAAGCAGATCTTGAGAGCAAAAGAGGCATAGAGCATTGGCCAACATGCAATCTTGGAACCAATTGGCAACATCAAACGAAATGTGTCTTTCTCGTGTATGAAGTTGCTAATCAAACTGCAGAGGAAGTCATGATATATGTTATCTATTTTCCGGATATCTGCTGGGTATGGTGGAAGCCCAGAAACATTGGCAGTTGGCCCCTGAGGCTAAATTGCCATTAGACGATAGCTGATGGGTTACGAGATTAAAAGTTGGCTATAAAACCCCTTCACTCTGTATCATAATGTAGCTCTGCATAATGTAGTCTACAAAGACTTTTACATTAAGCTTTACAGTATTTCTCAGCTGTGTACGTTTGTGTCTGTAAACAGCATGTCAATGAAAATACCATCACTGACACACCTCCAGTTCTTCAGATATGTTAAATAAATTCTGACAGCTTTCAGACTTTGAATGACTGTCAAAGAGGGCACTCGGTATCTGACCTGGTTGAAGGTCTTTACAAGAACTAGACCAACTTCCTTCATCAATGAGATAAAAACACAGATACACTGTAATGAATCTGGCATATTCGCAACCATTCATTGTTCCCTCATTTACTACCTTCTTGCTCCACATCTGTCTGACGATACAGTATCTCCTAAAGCATCAACCTCATATTAAAATATTAAATATTGAGCAGTGTCTTAAATACTGGTCTTCTCAGCCAACCAATATCTGATGAAAGGTCAGCAGCAAACTGGGTTGCTTGTGTGTGGCGTGAAATCCGATCTGTGTCGTGAACCTAAGGTAACCCTGCTGCAAGTTTTGCGGTCATTACTCAATTTGCAAGAAAACAAGATTCTGCGAAACGATTCTGCCACTGATCAGCCTCGTGCTCATTCAGACAGAACCATATAGCTCCAGCATAAAATGACAGACCTTAAAGTTACTCAGATGAAAAAAAAAAAAAAGTGCTTTCATCCATTTCAATGATTAAGGTCAGCTGGAAACGCTGGATAAATTGAGTGTAAGTGGGTTTAACTACCACTGCACCCACGAGTCCTCGCTTTCTCTCCCTCTACATCATATTTCCCAAAGCTGTCACAGTTTGACTGTCAGTTCTGCTTTGCTTTTATTTTTTGATGATGGGGACAAATTGCTGAATCCCCCTTTATTGAATCATTGCATTGTTCAGTGGACATGGCTAGCTCATCTCTACAGTTTTCTTTTAACCTTTATTCATCCTGCACTAGTTGACTAATCATCTTTTTTACTTAATGAGCTCTTTTTTCCAGTTGGACACAGAGAAAGTCGATTCTTCTCAACCTTTCTGTAATTTGTCTTGTCACACCCATTTCCCAACCTCCATAATATGCACATACATTTGCAAAATGACGCAGTGTGTGTGGGTCATACTTGGCTTGTATTAAAGGGTCAGAAAGTTGTCCTGGCACTAGACGAGTTCACAGATGGTTCACTGCGAGCTGTGAATATGCTGACATGAATTTACAGGAGGAGACTGTAAACCCAAAGGAACAAGGTCAACAGAACATGCAACACCTGCTCAGACAAACAAAGACAATCAAGCTATGGTACAAGCTACCCTTCATTCAGATTATACAACTGTAATTATCCATTATTATTCCCAATCCATGATTATGAAATAGGAAAAGTTAGTCCCGGTATCTATGATGCAGTAGTTGACTTTCTTTGAAATTGTAGGTCTCCAACTGTCTTACTTGGCCTAAAAACCCCAATTATACTCAGCAAACGCCTCTGTAATTCTTCTTAAAAGTTGGGGTTCACAGGGTTGTTTAGCAGACAACCATGATCATGCTGCAGCAGGGTGCATGGTATAATCACATATATTACCCACCTACATCATCATCTTATTCACACTGTGACCATGTGGACAGCATCACTGCAGCATGAAGAAACTCAAATTAGAGACCATTTTAGCCCACACATAATACCCATATTCTAGAAAGTACAGTAATATGCTAATTTGTTCGGCCAATTAGTTTTTGTACTGCCTGGAATAATGTTCACCGCTAACACTTTTTCCAGTGAAGGAATAGACAGCTTGAGAGAGAGATAGGCATACAGTGTTGAGGAATTTCACACAAAAAAATATGGTGGTTCATTGAGATAAGCAGCAGGTAGCGCCAACTCTCTAGTAAAAAAAAAAAAAAAAACTAGAGGAAGGTTGCAACAACCAATGACATAACTACAAGAGTACAAGTGGAAGCACAATGCAGAAAACAGGCATTTATGGTTGTTCCGTGTATTGATGTGAGGTTAGATCCAAGGTGACATCAGAAGGTTACAAAGATCCAAAACACTGAAGACTAGAACAGACAATCCAAACTGGTAGGAAACAACAACAAAGGCACGAAGTAAAGTTAGACACAAGGAGAGGGGAGACTTACAAAATAGAAATACAAAAGACAAAACCCCAAACCACAGTAGGAGCTCACTGTTACAGCTTTGTATTGTACGGTCAGTGTAACATCCAATGGTACTTTAGCTTGAATTTAAACATCTGGTGGTTTTGCTCACAGTGTGTTGTAATGTTGTAATATGTGCACTTCATTTGTGACTGTTCTTGGTTTCTGCTGTATCTTGTCTCGTGCTTTTATAAAAACAGATGTAGATATACAACACATGCGTACACACTGCTATTTGGATTTGTGATTAGGATGATATTTGGATCGTAATTTGTGTCCTTAAAAAAGGGAAATAAATACTTGTTCATCTGGTACACTGAGCTCTTTTTTCAAAAATGAACACATTGAGAGTCCAACATTAGATGCCTTTGTTCTCTGTCTTTTTTCAAGCCTCTCTGCCAACACAATAATTTGAAAGATGGTATAATCACATAAACATTTGGCACGTAGCAGCGTTAAAGAGCATTTTCACTCCTTTTCCTTCTTGTCATTTGTTTTTTAAGAGCATTTTCACTCCTTTTCCTTCTTGTCATTTGTTTTTTTCCTCTCTCTAAGCTCGTAATGCACAACAGAGTGAAATGGGCATAAATGTTAAAACGATACAAATCACTGTTTTACATGCAACCCTCTTTCATGTCACGAAATAATGGGAAGCATGAGCATGAAGAAAATGAATTGGAGCATAAATTAGGAGGCAGTGGGAGGTAGAAATGGCAGGAAGCAGGGTAAGGAGCAATGGTTAGTGTGATTATTTGGTTTGCCAGTTGTAAATGCTTACACACCGCTGAACAGGAGCCGAGGACTGATGCAAAAATTACACATCAACACAGCATTTAACCTCATGAACTCTGATAGTGCTGCACTCATCCTGCTCACAGCAGATCACCACAACAAACCCAGTCACGCTATTGCTGTTGAGCTCATGAAACTCATATTCTTCACAATAGTCTCCATTTAAGGTCCAGTACGGAAGAAAATTCTCCTATTCCGTGTTTAGATAAAAAACATGTTTATACCTAAGCTTTGCAGTATTCTTTTACTGAGGCAAGCTTTCAGTCGTGGACCTTCAACAAGAAAAAAGGAAACACAATAATGTGAAGACATGGGAAAATCACTTCATTGTAATGGCAATTATAGTGCTGAGCTATGGATAAGCTTCAATTAGAGACAAAGTTAAAAGACAGTGCTGTGCATTCAAAACACATAATGCAGTAAATGACACAAAGCAAATTATGCTCTTCCTATCATTATACTTCTCAGAACAATTGGCTAGATCTGAAAAACTGACAAACATTAACAAAATGAATAATTTACTGTCAGAATACTAAACAGAATCAAATATAATTATCATTTTGATCTCTTAAATGTGGAGACAAAACCCCCATATACTGTACAAGGCAATGGTAATGCTAATTGTGCGGGCCAAAAAAGTGTTAAATTAAATATATGTATTTAGCTAACACACAATGCTATGGCTGCTGCAGAATGGTTTGTCACAATAAAGATGAAAAAAATACTTTTGGCTACACTTTCAGGGCCAATAAAACTTTAGAAATAAATTGTATAGCTAACTTGTTCTACAAAGGATGCACAGTAAAAGGCTGAGCGACTTGTCTCCAATGATTTAGTAACTTTATCTTCAGCTCCAGTCAACTTTTTCAAATTTTAAAAATATATGACAATGTTCTCTTTTTATCTCTAGACAACTGCAGAATTTCTCATGCTGGGCTCAAACTATGTGTTTGTGTGTGAACACAATGGTTAAGACCAATCAGCGTGCTCTGAGGAACTACTGGCAGCCACAGCGTTAGCTACAAGTGTGGTTTAACCAACGACAGTAAGGAATGGACAGCGCATGTGTGACGCCACCCATAGGTTTCTGAACCTCCTTATGTTTGAAGTCCTGCTTCATCTGCTTCCCAGCTAATCTAAAAATTGGCAAGGACGTGGATCAAGACCTAAGGCAGGCTACACTGTGAAAGAGGCTGTAAAAATTCTTTTGAGGTGGTCGCAACGCCCACAGAATTATTTGTTTCACTATAAGAATTTGATCCATTAGGTGCGATAATATTTGTAGGGTCTAGAGTAACCGCACGATACACAAATCAATCAATCAGGAAGTATCTCTCTGGTGCACTTGCTCTGGAGGCCCCACAATGCAGATGCATATGCAGAGGGTCCAGAAATCAAACCTTTTTTGGATTCATGCAATTTAGCTTTGTGAGAATAAACTAAACCCCACCTCTAAAACAATATCCAGTTGTTTTTATAAATCCATGGGTTTTACACTAGGTGTGTGTGAGTGTACAGCTTAATAGGTTAGCATAGATGCTGCTACCATCTTGATAGACGGTGAAATGATTGACCTGGCAAGCATTTTTTTGAAAGTGTCTGCCCTTTTCTTCAATGACGTCTGTCCCAGATGGTTCTGTGCAACAAACCATTTGGCATAGACAGATTAATTAAAATGAGGATAATGGGAACCCCAATATATGTAATATGTTGGCGCATTGTCTTCCAAATTCTTTGTCTCTTAGTCACAATATATATATTTGGATCTCACCATTGCACAAGCAAATGATTTCTGGAAAAAGCATGTTTGCTCATACTCAGACTATTCAGGAGCGACAGGACTTCTCTTCTTGGTTTAAGTTACTTTGAAACTGCAGTTGTCGTGGAAGAGGTTAAACAATAAAACTGCTAGAGTTACATTGCTTCTGGCCACATTTCGTAACTGTGAAAACTGTCTTCAAGCAGCGCTTGTCACTTCTAGTGGACCATCTTTTCTTCATGGGACCCAGTCAGCACTACAGTACAGTATGTAAAAGCTGAGAGAGACCCTAAAAAAGGGGGATAGAGTCCTGAAAAGCTGCTAACCTAATGGGTCGGAAAACAAATAAACAGCCATGAGGTGAGAGGGGGCATAAAAATGAATGAATTCCTTGCAGGGGTCACTTTATATCTGTCGGCGTGTGAGTGTCACTCTGAGTGTGTGTGTGTGTGTGTGTGTGTCAGTTAATGAACCCTATAGAGCTGAAGCGGGGGGGGTATTCCACTACTCTTTTACAAGATCCTTTTATAGCCACCGTGAATCTCCAAGAAAGCCATCAGTGTGTGTCTGAGTGAGTGTAAAGGCATATGTGTGCTCCCATGAGGTTGAGTCTACTTGATTTATATGGCTGTGTGGGTGTGTGAGTGTGTGTGTGTGTGAATATGTGTGACCTGAGACAGTGCCCTCCCATTTTACTGTGTGCACTGACGCTTTCAAACAAAACATAAAAAAAAAAGGACAAAATGAAGTAAAACAACCCTAAAACAGAGCAACAGTAAGTCAGACGGTGACAAGCTGTGCTAGCACTGCTGTTCTTAGGAAACCTACAAGCTTCAGTGTTTGTGGATTATCTCAATCATGAAGTGGAAGGTGGGACATGCTGCAGTTTAGTAAACAGGTCCTTGAAGATTTGGCAACTTGCAGGGGGATGAATAATTTTAGAAACATGAAATAAAAAGGATGGCTTGAGTTAAAATGTTAAAATGCAGCCCTTATATTTCAGGGAAAATGAGAGTAAAACAGTTGAATGTCAAAACTGACGTCTACGTCAATATGGTCACTTTTTTATAAAATACCCTAACAAACTGAAACATAAAGAAATATGAATACTTCCGTCTTTGCATTTTTTTTTTTTTTATGTCTGGGCAGTGGTAATACAATGCTCTTTGTGTAATGTGAACTTATGACTGTTGATACTATTGTGTTATAAGACGTGTACGGTTTATTATAAACATAATTCTCCTGTCATGGCCTCAAGTTTACAACAACAACAAGTATCACATAATAATTGACTAAAATATAATTCTATAATAATAATCATAATAATATATATTACCTTATACTTTTTCTTTTTTTTTTTTATTAGTTTATTATTTAACTCATACCTTTTTAAAAATAATTACTGTTGAAATATACATAAATAATATTGTATTGTTTTTTTGTTTACAGATGTTGATATGTACATATAACTACTTAGCTAGTTCAATGAATATGGCAGCAAATTATTTACTCTTACATATGGTTTTTCAGACCTTCCTTTTTTTGTCTAACCAGACTGAATATATTAGTTTTATCTGCCTGACTTCCTGATCCTGATATAATCTGACTGAGGTTTATGCAACTTAGAGTCTGTGGCCCCAACCACGGCTCTGAAACATCAGTACTGTGCTGTGTATGAATAAATCCATGGGACTGTCCGTGGTGCTGAATTAGCAGACCTGATTTCTCAGTCCCACCATGATGTCACTGTCATCCTGGATCTATAATGTTCTCTAAACTATAGTTATAGTTAACTATAGCAGGTTATGTTGTATGAATATAACCATGAACATAGGCTTTTTTTTTTTTTTACTTCAAGTTAATTTCTGTTCACAGCTGACCTACACCCAATATTGCACCTGAACACATCTTGTGTAGACGGATTGAAGATGCTGCTGCTTTCCTAATGTGAAGCTTTCACTACACAGCCTGTCCCAACACTATATGAGCAGGAGAAGCAGATGCAGCAAATGATTGCAGCAGAACCTTGAGGTGAGCAGTGTAGCAAGTTGTGAGTGGAACACTGGCAGCTTAGTTATACCGCCATACTGCAAAGGGTACATTGGATTTGCAGGTTGTGCAGTGGTGCTTAAAACATCTATAACCAGATGTTTGAAAAGGTGTTTAATTCAAGAATTAAATGGCAGTTTTTCAGTATTCAGGGCTTTGTCTCTATCATGCCAAGAAAGAAAAGTTTAAAAGTTTTGTTCTGTTCCACTTTTTCCCCTCGTAACTTTATATATATATATTTTTAGGCGTAAACTGTAGGTCACCTTTACAGGTTAAGCAGATATTATCCCTGGTCCAAACAAAGTACATAAATTCACAACATTAATTAGTTGAAACAAATTGTTGAACAAAAGGTTGAAAGATCGGTTTATACAGAAGATGTGTAGTGAGCTCAAAGGAATGTCAGCAAGTGACCTTTATGTCTTATTTAACCAGGAGTTTAAATGTGAAAAGCAATCACAGATAGACTATTTGTAACTTTAGAGCTTCTCATTAACAAGTCTAGGAGAACCGCCGCCTATCTCTGTTTTACTTACATTTTAAAAAGCACATATTTCTTTAGAAAAAAAAACAAACAAACTTGTTTTTACCTTTGTTCAAGTAATTTGCACTTTTTTTGCTTGGTGCCATTGCCAAGTCATTACTGTACGACACATGCTGTTTGTATTTTGTTAATATCTTCATTTAATGGAAATCTGAAGACGAAATGCATCTCAAAACACTGAATTAATTATTTGGCCTTTATTTAACTCATGTTAGATGACTTCAGTTGTTAATTATATGCTAGCTGTGGCCATTTTCTAAAAGACCTTGCAGCAGATGGGAAGGAGGGATGGAGGAAAGCACGCTGAGTCTTTAAAAGATGAAAACCACTGATGCATATCCAGAGCATGGATCCATTATCCAGCTGAAAAACACTTCTGTGCCTGTTTTTTTTTTTTTTTTTTGCCATCATTCATTCAGTGCTCGGGAATGCTATTTCAGAGCTTTAACATGTTTCTTTAGCACTGCGGTGCTTCACGTTCACATAGTTACACACCTGGGTTTCTCCAGTGGCTAAGCTGCAGCTGGAGATGGAGTACCTTGCTCAAGGGTACTTGATGGAAGTTTTAAAAGGGAGAGGAGTAAATGGCGCTCTGGAACTGAACTGGCTCATATGTGCTTACAGACTCATGTCTCTCGCCCTCTAGGGATTTTGTTTTTTGGTCTATCACTGTTATCAACAATGGTAAACCTCAGGCTTTCCTTCCTGCTATGGCTGTATTTCAGAATTGAAGCAGTTTAGATATGTTTACCCCAAAGGTTTACATGGGCAATTTTAAGACCATTTTCACTTTTACACAACAAACCAAAATTATAGAAATATTGTGCAACAACTTATGAGCAGACAAGAAAGGGATCAGAAGAAATCAGATGTTGGTCAATGCCGATTGCAGGGTAGCTGTCTCTAAATAAACAAATAGAAACCATCAAGTTTCAAGTCCCCTGTAGAGCTGCAAAGTATATATGTGAATATAGATAATTAAAAAGTTAAATCTGCATTTTGTAAATGGCATTTTTAAAACCACAAGAGCTGTGATTTTAATTTAAGCCAGAGCTATTTCAAAACAATGTTAAGAAATGAAGGTTTTCAGCTGGCAACAGTTGATTTCACTGGCTAACAGGACAACTCTCAGCACATTTTATCTGCTCTAGCCAATTAACAATTCCATGCTAATTGAAACTCTCAGTTGTTGCCTGGTGGATGTGCTCTCTGCGAGCTAGCATCTGTCAAGAAAGAAACGCCACACTGTGGGGCCACATCACAAAAGGATTGCATGGCTTTTGTAGCAGCTAAACCTCCACAGATAAGACAAAAAAGAAACCATGTAAGTCTCAAAGCACCGGCAAAGGGTGTAATGCACTGCATAACTGCGCTGCCAAGGACACAGCGGTGCTTCGATGCTATTTGCATGTATTTAAATGAGGTAATATGCATATATTTGGCACTAAATCGGCCCCATTCTTGAGTCTTCAGAGAGCTGATGGTAAGTGAAGCACATCCAGTGATCATGGCAGCAGTCATTGTAGCCAGGTACATCACTGTACATCATATGCATACAGATGACACAAACAATACTATACCTGATATTCATCACAACAACGTGTAAAACAAACTGCTGTGAGAAACAGAGACAATTGTTACGCACTGTGCCAGTCCAGCCGACAGCAGAGTAGGAGAAAAGACAACACTCCCAGAGTTATTAGCAAGTGCGAGCCCTAAACAACAACCTGACAAAAAAGTCAATATGAGGAGTGAGTCATAGGTAATTAGAACAGTTAAAACTAGAAATAGAATAAGTTGTTTTTCAAATCAAGTAGAAAGTTTTTGCAAAACTTGATTTACAAGAAGTTCATAAGAAGTCTTTCTCCAGCACGGTACAGTTGTGCTAATGGATGATTTTGAATTATGTCTATATGATCTACAGTTAACAACGAAGCATAAACATCCAGGATTTCAGGCTGCGAATTAGCAAACTTTAGCTGCCCAATATAAAAAATATTGTTGTTATGGAATTTTCTATCCGTAGGTTACACAAGGTCACGTGTGGGCCTTGAGGTCCTCAGCAGTATTAGTTGTTTGGCTTTGGTTAAGAACTGTAGGTGCCAGTCTATCTCAACACTGTGGTGGCCAGGGTCAGAGAGACCTATTGCTGCCTTCTTAGACATAATAGATAGTTCACCGTTGACGGTCCAATCTGCGTAAACAGACATCTGTGTCTCCAGACTAGAATATGCTGACAGTAACATCTGCATGGGTAAAAACATTCTCTTTGACTAATTCTGGGCGTGTAGTATTTGTGGTGTTATCTTGAGGTTTTAAGTCTATCCACCAGGATGAGTTGTGCAGAATGTGATACCGACTCAGGCACTTCTGATGAACTTTGAGAGTGTCTCTAATTCTCCTTGGCCAAGCGTTAATAAATACTGTAATACAGCATATGACATTAAAATCTCCTGAACACTTTCTTCACTCCACAACAATTGTTTGTAGATAATCAGTGATATTTTACTACTTTTACGTGCCATCAATCACAAATTGAAGCTCTTCAACACTGACTGAAAGACACACAACTGGATTTTTGCAGCCTCAAAAATGACCAGTGATTTCAATCGATGCCTCTGAGAATCTCTAGAAAATCCAACATCATTATCTTCAGCAAAGTGGCATGTACTGTGAGACTACAAAAGCCTTTTTCTCATGCCTAGTTAATGGTCTGTATTCGCACTTTGTGTGACTCAGTAAAGAGACACACCAATTTTGTTGCAGTATCACAACACCTGGACCGTTGCTGAATGTCATCCTGTCATCCTGTCGGCTGTGTTTCTCCTGCAAGCTGCCTGATAAAACAAAAAAGGTCATTGAGGCAATGTTAAAAAAATGATCTGGGAAAAGACAGTTCCTGCTGCTCAGCGACTCTCTCAACATTACTTAATCTAAGTCTTTGATAACTTCCAAAGAAAGTTTTTGTTGGCAGGTGAATGCAAACTAAACAAATTAAAGAGGCATCAGGATGAAACATTTGGAGGTCATGATTAGATATTAGTGCTCTGCTGTGATGCGTGGGAATGACAAGGCAAAGAGGAACTTCAATTAATTGTTCCTCAGAGGATGTTGTTTTATTTATTTTTTAATTTGTGAGAGGCAGATGGAAAGAAAAGAGGGGGGGGGGGGGGGGACATGAACGATGACAGAAACTGCCAGAAGATTCAGAGAGAGCGAGTGAGAGAATCAGCCAACCGTTCACTGAACCTGGTGGTGTATGTAATGTTGCCATGACGACACTAACTTCCCCTAACAAAGCAGGGTAGCTGTCAATATTCCCTCCAGGCAGTATGGGACAAACTGGGACAAACCTGCAGCTGCTGACAGACGCCAAGTTGTGCTGAGTCTCTCTGAAGTGCTGCTGCCCATAATGAGAGCTTCCATGAGTGAAGAGGTTTCAGCGGAAGCAGGTTTGATTGTCTTAAAATTGCTCAGGGAAATATAAACTAAGTAAACTTCAAAACTTATGCTGATGCAACGACTAGAGAGGGAGAGGTAAGCATATATCTTACTTTAACACATTGTCCTCTAAGGAATAAAATGTGTAAATGCTTTGATCTTTGTTAAGGTGTAATGCATACATTTCTGTATGTTTTCCTAGGTTAAAGGGTTTATTCAGGGGGAAGCGTTATGTTGTCTCCTTGTAAGACAAAGGCTTTCACAGTAGGTGTCATAATACAATGGTTATGCTTCATTCACATCACCGTCCTTTAATGTTACTTGGCAGCATTACTGTCAATGTAAGCTACAGTAGCTTCATCAAAATGGACAACAAAAGAGAGTACAAAAAGAATCGGAAGGCCAAACTGCACAGACAATGAGAACGTTCTCCTCGATGAATACAGAAAGCACAAGCACATAATCCAAAGTAAATTTAACCTAGCCAAATAGACACAGGCAGATGATGTGGCAGAAGCAGTAACATCAAACAATGTATGAAAACAAACCGTACAGTGAAGACAAATTAAAATATTACTTTGACGGCAAAAAGATGATCAAAAAACTCACCCCTCACAAGATTGACTTCTCTGTTATCGATGCAGCTCGACTGCTTTTCTTTTCACGTTTTGTCTTGTTGAGTGGGAATAGTTGAAGTAATTTCTGTACTGATGAGGATTTAAGATGCGTCGTGTTGTCATAATTCAGACAGAACTTGACATCATAGCAATGCATGCAGAAAAGTTGAATGTTCGGCAACTAGAATGACTAGACTTTGCGGTAAGGGAGAGTATTTTCAAGCAGCTCTCTGAGATTGAAGCTATTCTCTGGTGCTGATGCATTTGATGAATGTCAAATGTTACAGGAGCTCCTTTGTTCCACCGAAATGACCATTCAGATATAATGAGTTTAACAAGAATGTCTGTTCCATCTCTTCATATTCTGTGATTATATCCTCATGAATATTCATTTCCTATGAGGACACTAACTGAATGAGATGACACTGGCTTCTCACTTTCATTTTCTCATTAAGCTGCGGTGGTATCTGTTTCCCTTAACTATGAAACATTACCTTTTTTGTATTGTAAATTAATCATACTCCCCTGTTATTGTTTTTCTTCTGTACTCAAATTTGTCCCGGAGTATCATGAGGACTGAGAGCTGTCGTTTTTTCCCCTTCAGCAATATTAAATCTATGCAATGAGACTGTTAATAAGTATGACTGTTATTAATCTAACTTGTTAGGGACGGTGGCCATTTCATCTGCAGAAATCGAATTGTAATTGCTCTATTAAAATTCTGTCATCGGAATACATCAAGCAGTATTTTATTGTAATTACATTATAACCACAAAAAAGTGTGGCACAGCAGATTTTTAATTTACTGCGGTGTCTTTCCAACGGCCGCAAAAATTACGATTGACAGTCCAACTGTACGGAGGCAGTCATCATTCCGAAGTGTAATGTGACAGCAGATAAAAAGGTATTACTTTTATTACCGTCACGAACACCAGGTGAATATCTGATATCATTCAATTTCTAAAAAGAAAATTTGAATTTAAATTTTCATTTGACCCATTTGCTTTGTTTTTTTTATTTTTTTTTTTATTTCAGTCTTGTCTTTCCCATTCTGTTATTACGTTTCTTTAACTTAATCGTGGTTATACATTTAGGAACATCAGTCCATGAGGGGTGAGAACTAGATGAGCATAAGTGACATCTGACCACCTCTACAGGAGAGCCAAAATAATATTACCCCACTCTAATTCATTATTATCACCTTAAATGTTTTTTTTCCATCTTACGAATGCACATATGCGCTTTTATCACCAAACAGTTAAGCGTGTTCAGTGTTTTAACTCAAGTAGAAAGAATTCATTAAGTACTTTCATTTTATATGTATTTAATTCAACTTTTAAACATAATGTACGCTCCTCTGGTTTCAAACCCAGTATGTTTCTTTTTTATTTTATTTTTTTAATTTATGATTATCTGTGTGTCAACACCTGTAGTTTCTGTTTATGGTTCCAACTGGCTTATTAAAAATGGTAAACATGAAGTCTCTGATAGGTTACTTCATTTAACTTGTTTTCATTTGACAGTTACATAACTGTAGGTTTTTTTTAATTACCTTTTTCACTATTTTTTTCACTTTACTGGCACTTGAAATGTGGTGAAATGTATTTTATCTATTAGGATTTAGCTTTAATCTCATGAAGTCAGATATGTGAACTAGATTTGGGACAATCCAAAATAGTCCCAGAAACAGAGAAAAATAGTGTTACACCCTGTGTAATGAATGACATGATGGGAGGGGATGGCTGTCATGATCAGTCGACTAAAGTGATATAACCCCCCCCCCCCCCCCTCATCCCACTACAGTCAGAGCATGTAGTCAAAACACTGCTGCCTTATGGGCTGGTCCATGGAGTAAATACGATACAACTGCTAGTCTTCTGGAAAGCTGACGTGCATCAAGACGCCACTGACATGTGCTCACTTTGACAACAGTGGGCACGGGTTGTTTTGACACGTGTCACATGCTGCCAGCATGTGGTGCGCTCGATTTTGTAAATTTGAGGGTTTTTTTTTTAATTCACAAAAGCTAAACGTGAAATGTACATAGCACGCAGCCGTGTTGCTGCCGTCTCAGAAGTGGAGCGTCTTCCCCTTCAGCAGTCACATTTACATACCTGCTAATCTGAGACCTCAGAAATGGGGAACATTTCAAAAGCAAAGTGAGGTGTGTAATGTGCCAAAGCTGTGCCAGAGATTGCAACAGCATTTTTTATTCACTGCATTTATCAGTATTTCTTTCTCTTCATATCTTTTACAAAGCAAAGGTAGACAGAGCGAAACAGGTATCATTCATGTGCATGCTAAGAAATAATATTTGGTGTATTGTTGAAACAGCACACCTTAGGAGTTGAAAGGCTTAGATGTGCTGTACAAGGCCAGGAACAGGTTGTGATAACAAAAATGAAAATAAATAAATGAATAAAAAGAAAAAGGTGTAGAAAAAAAGTGTCATAAATCAGGATAACTATGAGGAAAAAATGTGATCTGGGAGACGGCTATGGGGGAAAATGGGAAATGAGGACCGTAAGCAAGTATGCATATTTAATGTTAATTTCTCACAGCACAGCTTCTGTGTAGGTGGACTTACACAGTATCGGCAAGTAAAAGCAACAAACTTTGCAATAGCCAATGGGTTCTGAAATTATTTTTTGGCCAATGAGTTCCACCTCCTTCACTCTTTACAAAGACTGCTGCAATTAAGTTTTGCTTACTTTGCTATCAACACTTCTGGTGTCAAAGTTTTGGTTCCTTGCTTAAAGATTCTGTTTGGAGGAAGTAACCTGGTTATATTACTGCTGGTCAACAAAGTTTTTATGAGCCATGATCAAATTTCATACACACTGAAGAGAAACATGAAGAAACAAAAATGAGAAAAAAAGGAAATGGGAAAAGAAAAAAAAAATTAAAATGGGCATTACAGCTTCAGTGTTTCTTTTAGAAAGCATACAGCAGGATGACACTTTTGATCACTCAAAGTGTGGGTCAATGTTGGATCTCTTTCTTTAGCTTCTTCTCTCTTTCTCCACTTTACTTGTTTTCCATTTTGCCATTGCCTCGTTTTTAACAAAAATTGAGTTATTTGTATACAGCTCAGGCTCAAAGTGCAGGATAACAACATTTCAGAAAACATTTGATAGTATAAAAGTCCAAAAATGAGGGGGCGTAAGTGGAATCTATGGCATTCCACGCATAACCCTTCCCCACTCCCGCTGTATGCTGAAATACTTGAAAAATACTGTTTTCTGGCATGCAGTGACTATCACAGAAACACACATGCAGTACACACTCACATGGCACAGTCACAGCAACCACACAAACACAGCAGCTTCCCTCCTGGCTGGATTAGTGGCTGGCTTATAATGCAAACTGCTGATTTATGGTGTAATCTAGTTCAGGGAGGGACGGCTTCTCATACTAAGAGGCAGAAAGACCAGCGCCGACCTTTGGTGTCCTGCTCAGCTTGTCAACAAACTCTCAGCACTACGAGAAGGAGGACAAGTCTGAATTAGAATGAAGCGAGCAGGTGAATAACGAAAAGTGGATGAATTTAATTCACTACCTGGTTAGAATGATGATGGTGGTAGTGCCAGAGTTATATACAAGAAATGGGTCTAATTATCCAGCACACACAAGTAAATCCACCATGTTACCCACTGAGAAGCTCAGTGAATATCATAGAAATATTTTTCTGTACAAACCTTTTATTTGTTGCTTGAGCTCAGTGTTCAACCTCAGGATATTGCTTGGGATGAAGGCATTTGTATGTTACATGGTACATAATACATGTAGTACACTGTTCGGACAGTATTATGTACATGAAACCTGATAATTGTATGAAGATATGTTGTTTTTATAAGAGAAGTTAAAACTCTACTTTCTGACCTCCACAGCCCTGGGTAATCTCTGCATGAATTGGCCATAGTTGTCAAATTGTCTCTTTTGGAAATTTTCCAATAAAACTTCCCCCACCAATCTGGTGTTGGAAAAGTGTTGGAGCAGGAGTTCTTGATGCTGTTCGGTTCGGTTGACAAGCACTTAGCTTGAAGCATATTCAGCTACATGGCAATCTGACTCTTAGATTTTGATGTTTCATGGGTACAAGTGACCAGTTTGGTCTGATCAAACATGAATATTTAACATCCAGGACCCTGAATATTCCCTGCCAAAGTTGATATGACTTGGTCATATCTTTGACCTAATGATCAAGATAACAATAAGATCTGGTGATCCTCTGATCCTTTTTATCTGTGGAGGACTATTAATAACTAAACTGTAGCCAGTTGCTGCTGAGGTCTTGCTTGTGATCTGAACCAAAGGGGAGGAAGAGACAGATTTACAGACCATTACTATGGTAAACATAACCATGTCTGAGCTCCGATTTGTTCCAATTTAAACCAGCGTTGTGTATCCCCCTCAACTGCTTATAAATAATGCATTTGGAAGTTGCAATTTGTAAATGGTTCTGCTTTTTCTAGATATATGGCTGTAAATAGGTTTAGGTATTGTGTCCGTTCTGGAATTTTCCAAATATTGCCCTTCAGTTACTGTCAGATATGAACTCAAATGAATCTCTCATATTAAAGAAACAGGCTAAGATTTGGTTCATATTAGCTGAGTCTGAACAAATCCCTGTCTAACCCTGAGCCTCTGTCTTACAGTAATTGGTACAAGTTCTACCGATATCTACATCAATTATGCTCACCTTTTCTACACATTTCTATACATGTTTATTTGACCACTGTCTTTAACCAGCCTCAGTGTCTACATTTGGGTCCGAATATCTGGTGCAAATAACCTGATTAGTGGCAGCACTAACTGCACTATGAACCTCAAACTCCAAAATCTTAGTTAGGGAACATGTAACCCTCATTAAAATCAAACCTGGCTTGTCTGTGATGCTTCAAAAACTGAGAAGAGAGAGGAAAAAGATCTGATGTTATAGTCAGGATTTTCTACTTCTGTTTTGTTTTTGATGCCCATTTATTCTTACAAACAGGGGAAGTCAAAGACATCTTAATTAGTAGAGATGGGACGGGATCTCTGTTGAGGGTGTGTTGTTGTGATATATTTAAAGTAGGAAAAGTGGGTCAGTCTACAAACTGATGAGCCCTGTTGACCGATGAATGCTTTCATTGCTGGGTGTAATGTAGCCTTGATAGCCCTTTAGTTAAAGGAAGGCTTTGCTGTTTTTCAACCTGTTTTGTATCATTACAGTGTAGGGTGTATATGCCAATGAACAAGTATACTCAGAGGTTCTTGTACATTTGCCAACAAACCTGGCTTCAAGTGTTTTCAGAAAGATATTTTTGGTTCACTGTTTATCTGTAACACAAGAACTTTGAGAGCAGATTGGGAATTTATTTTCCAGAAGCTGAGGATTGTACACGCACAGTGCTGATCAGGGAGGATGTACAGCTCACAAAACTCTGATCAAACCATCAAACTAGTCAGTGCTGATCAAATTTGAACTGCATTGCCGATTTCTCTCCTCAAATGGTTTCAGGGATGTATTTTAGCAGAATGTTCGGCATTATGAGAAAATGTTCAACGATGACACAATTCTTTCCTGTATGAAATTGGCACAGGGTTACCCTTTTCTTTTCACCTGTTTTCTCTGATCATGTAAACCATTTCTGTATTTTGACAACATAGAGAGACCAGTTTTATGAAAAGACCATTTTTCCAGTGGTGAATTTTCTCTTTAACAACAACATTTTGAAATTCAAATGTTAGACTCTGATAGCTCTACTGTAGTATTTTATGGTCTACTGTAGTTTCAATCATAACTATAATCCTTATGAGGCCACAAGGCCGTGTCACTGATTCTGTGTTTGGTTTTAGAAGATTATGTTTTTAAGATAATTATACTTTACCTAATTTATCTTAGGAAGTGCCACTCGACCAATTCATGCTAATTAAGGTCGTGTAAATGTGTCTATTCATTTTAAAAATGCTTTGGATTCAACATCAACATACCCCCTCATATTCATTAAGATAGTTTTTAGATGAAATATTTGCAACCACATTTACACATTAGACAAATCAACCCATACATAGTTCAGTGACATAGAAACTGATGAGAGATTTTCTGAGTGTCATGGATGTGTTACGCAGCCTCCCTAAAGGTAAAGCTTAGACTCCGGAGAAATAAAGAAAGAAAAAAAAGGCCTGTTTATGTTTTTCTTCATCATCTCTGTGTACAATGGAAGAGAAATTTCATGTAACTCTGTAATGCATAGCCCTAAGCAGTGCACACGCACAGTGACTTATTTTCTTCAATCCCCATTATCACTGAATCCCATCCTCATCCGCACATTGTACACACTCGCTGTAGGACTCGCGGTAGCCTGATGGATGGGCCTGCTTCAACTGGAGCAATGAAACAATTATTCCGGCGCTCCATCTCTGTCAGGATTCTTTTCAAACAGTTCACTGTTCGGAAAAGAAAAGGGCCCATAACTCAAACCAGTGCTCATTTGAATAACAGTTTATGCGTGTAGGTGTGTGCATTTTTATATATTTTAGAGCTATATTATATTTTTACAGCTATGAAAAAAAAGGAGTATTTAGTTCAGAAGTTCAAAGGCTGTGAATAAACATTAAGGCAAACAACTGGAGAAGCACAAGTTCAGCAAAACACTAAAGTTGCTGTTCACTGCTGGAACAGGATGTGTGTTGGCGGGACAGAAACAATCTTGGCACTGCTACAGTAATGTGAAATGCAAGATGATAACACCAGAGCAAATCAAAATATTGAAGTATCTTCATGAAGATATCATTACAGAGACTGAGCATAGCTTTTCGTTGACAGATTCATAGCCCATATTACATTAATTCACTTGTTTAGAAACATTATATACAGCACATTAAAGGTTTAACGCTGTAGGTACCCCCTCTGGCATCATTCCGGGATGCACAGGGCTCTATAGTCAAGTCATCAAGAAAGTATATAACATCTGGTTAGACTTTCAAAATAAAGTTTGAACATTTAATGTAAGACGACTGTACTTTGGTTGGGTTTAGGAAAAAATATGAAAAATTAAGATGAAAATTACGTTGTTTCATACCTGATGGAACTTAAATACATTCGTGTTAGGGTTATTTACACACATAGCTTATGTAAAGTGCAATTCAGTTTTATTTAGTCATAGAATCATAGAAGTTATCTCATGACATATAGAGCAGGTCTAGACCGTAATCTTTAGAATATTATTGACTCAGCAATTTCCACCATGAATCACTGCACTTGGCGAAGATGGCAAGAAAGAATGTGACCAGTTGTTGAAAGTAAAAGAAGTCAGTGTATTCTTTTTGTTTCACGTGTATTACTGTTTACAATACAAAAGGACGTTTCACTCCCGTGTGGTTTGACACGTCCACTCCAACCTCCTCCTACTATGTCAACGACACATCAAACCATTAAGCTACACGACCACATCCAGAATTTATACTACAACATATCTTCCGGGGTAGAGCCACTGACCAACTGGCAGCATTTGACAAGTTGGGAGTAAGAACTGACACAGACACAAATTCTTGCCAATGGTACAAACATTTGCTTTGCATGTTTTCAATTGTGTCAAGACATTTACTTCCTAAATGGCTTCCTACTGTTTATTTTTAGCTAGATTGTTTTGTGGATATGCTGGAAAACTCAAGCTGTCTGCTTTTCAACTTTTACTGCAGCCATCTGCTTTGGGTCATGGCCAGATTCTATTCTGTTCTATCTGTTTAACTTTACAAAAGGAGAAATGGGTTTTAATGGAGACAAGACAGATGCTCGTTGTTCTAAAAATCTGCATTAATACAATAAGCTTGTTGACCAACTGCCTCTTAGATTTATTTCTGCTTATTTTGGCAAAAACTGCAGTTTATATCTGTGACTGGAATTAAAGTTCATCGGTGCCAAACTGGTAATGTGAGAAGGATTGCATAAGAGCCACAGACTGGGAATTGGGAGTCTTACTTATGAGAATAAGGCCAGTTTTAGAAAGTTATGGAGGTGGAGGTGTTGTATCTGAAACTACTTAAAACTTTGGACATTAAGTCTTTGTACCAAAATGTATCTGCTTGTTTGTTGAACAAAAAATGGACGCAGCTTCTTTCAGTGGGTATGAGTGAAAGGAGGGTAAAGAAGGGGAAGGATATAGACGAGTGTGTGACTTTACTTGACCTCTAGGTGAAAAAACTAATACATAGATAAATAAATAAATAAACTGTTTCCTTTTTTTCCACTCAGGTGAGCTGACTCCAGTCTAAAAGTGACTTCACCGAGTCAACACGTTGAATATCTGCTGATGTCACTACTTTGGCAGAAAGTGTTTTTGCTGCCACTTCCTTTCAGATTATTCCAAAAAGCAGAGAGCAGCATTTTATTCAAACAATGTCACTGTGAGTTCATATATACACCTCCACGCTTCCCGCATAATTAACTTTGGAGCCAGTTGCCAGTTACCATGGAAGTGTTTTTTTGTTAATTATGAATTATTGTCAGGTATTGTGGTCAGTGCAACATCGTTACTGCAGAACTAATGAAGCTACTTAAAACCAAAAGGTAATTAGTGAGTTGGAGGGGAAGAAAAAGGGGGGTCTGAGTGAGAGAAATAAATAAACAGAAGGACGAGGAGAGGAAGTGTCACCTTATTTCATGGCTGGACTACACATGGACAAAATTGGCGGTTTTTAACCAAAATTAACAAAAAGCACAGGTTGTGTCTGCAGTCAAAAGTAGTTTCAATAAATCCTGACTTCCAAATTTGAACTTTCTTCAATGAATGTTCTGTATTTTATGGTGCTGTTAGACCGCCTCATACAGGTGTATACCTCCTTTGTGTACGACATGTCAGACAGCCAACAGTTTAGTGACCGCAGGGAAAATGTTGTTTTTGAAAGACTAAACACCTACTAATATGGACTGAAGCAGAATATTTTGTTACATAAAATCATGTTGTGAATTTTGTAAATTATTACATCCATCTTCTATCAAACAACTTTGACTTTTGGACTTTATACCACCGTGGAGTTACAGTATTGGAAATGTTTAGATCAATTCAGTTCAATTTTATTTATATAGCGAAAAGTTATATAACAAAAGTTATCTCATGACACTTTCCATACAGAACAGGTCTAGACTGTACTCTTTATAATATTATTTACAGAGACCCAACAAATTCCACCAGGAACAAGCACCATGATACAGATGCTAATGCTCCCAGGCAAGCCCCATGATCACATCCTCCATCAGCTGTGCAGAGAGTGAATTCACAGATTTAGGAGTTAATTCAGCAGATATCTTAATCACTACAAGACTGAACTAGCGAGGCAGGTTTATGTTCATGTTTATGTGTGGTATTCATCCAGTTTGGGGAAACTCCACGATCTTTAATGTTGGCTGGTACTATAATCATCTCTGTTGCTAGGTCGTTACCACATCACTGCCATGCCAGTAAAGCACACCCTTGAATGTAATATTGCTTAATTGACCACGGCTGATGGTGCTCATGTTAACTAATGTATTCATTATTTAATGATTTATAAACATGCTATTTACAAAATCATTAATTAACAGTTAATTAATACAATAATAAACTGTAAAAGTGGCTAATCAATATTAGTGTGGTTGACAAAACGGATTATTAACATGTATGTCATAGTCCACAGCAAAGAGAAAACTATTTTTACAAAAGTTTTTTTTAGCCTCACATTATAAATAAACAATACTTATATTTGACTGTCAAGTGCGTGTTATACAAGCAGGATAATTGAGTCCAACTCGGAGAGGATTATCCCTGATTTACAATAATGCACTCGTACCTCAGCTTTAATCGCTTGTATTAATTCATGAGCTGCCCACAAATTTCCCTGTGAAACCACAGAAAAGCAGTAACAAGCCCAGTAAACTCATGAAAACCACCAGTTTGCTTCATTAACTTTTTCCATCTCTGTTCACACATTCTCATGAATAATTCCTCATTTGTTTGAGATCTGACTGAAATGGAAATGAAATACAGCTCTTCACAAGCACAAGTGTCAGTGATGCACACAATAAACACTTTAAAAGGGGCACTGCTGTGATTTAGTTTGCGTCTTATGAGTTGCAGATTACAGAACAAATGGTAAAATTCGATGGATGGGGAGGCTGAGATATTCTGTCTTTTAATCCCATGTGTCCCAAACACACTAGATCCAACATTTCCCATTAAGCAACACTTTAATTGAAAACTCCCTGCCTCCCAAATTTTCACATTTTTTTAAAACTCCACACCACTAGACTGTAACACAGGCTTCATGTTAAATATGTTCAGTTTCAAGCCCAATCTGGGATAACCCTGATGACATCACTTGTAAAATCTAAATACATTTTAGTTCAGTTAACAATACTCACACGTCACGCTGAGACAGTTATGGGTCGCTGTAATCATTCCTCCTCTCCATACTGGCCTTAAAGAGATGTGCCAAGACTACGTACACTGTAGAGAAATAGGAGACAAAAGTCACAATTCTTGTTAGCACACAATGTACATATGTAAGTATGAATATTTGGATTCTGTAGCTGAAGTGGTTAAAGCACCTGTGTGCATCCTGTAGATAAAGAACGTATAGGATAATTAAAAGGGAGATATGACAGCAGACCGAGACTTAATGCATATTTCCTTCTAATCCATCACATGTTCCTGTGACATCCATCATAATTTACTAAACTTCAAACTTTACTGATCACTACTTGTAACTTGCAGCAGATGTGATGATAAATAATGAAGGGGAAATGATGCTGCAGCAGTGAAGAGAGGCAGGAAATCAAAGATAAACATAATGATTGATTCAGATCTACAGTTATATGTACACTATGAATATAACTATGATATGCATATTTTAGATTGTGCAAATTGTGTCATATTCAAATAGAAGAAGGTCATGCAGGAAGTGATGAGGCACACAGATATCTAAACTAACCAAAGTTTCAAACTTTCCAAACAAGGAAAACATCTATTGTAATTTATCTGTTCATCCAACAACTCAAAGTTTAAAAAAACAACAACAAATAAACAGGCAACCACCTCCGTGTAACAGAACATTTTCATTTTGGCTCAAGCAAGCAATATTTTCTCACTCTGATGGTTAAAATAAAAGGTTTTCATCACATACATACTGATACTGTTGTGTGAATATGACTGAATATTTGTGTCACAACAAGCCGTCCAACCTAAACAATAAAATACTTTGTGTCACTGCCTTCCAACTGTGACAAATTATTCATTAGACTGCTGTTTGAACTGCCACCGCTGTGGTTTTTGTGGTATGGAGCTTGAGCCAGGCAGCTATTAGTTTAACTTAGCATACAGATGTTAATGCTCCCAGGCAAGAAATAGGCATAGCACACTCCCCAGATAGACATATTTACATTTTTATTTTTGTACAGATTAATATGAAATAAACAGTGAGCTGTATGGATACTAACAGAAGGAATCATCAGTGATGGTCTGTGAAAGGTTGGGATTTCATTCTTTCTGGTGTTGTAAATATTGGGGCATGTACAGGGTTTGGGTGTGTCTTCCTCCACACCCACTTTTGTAGCCAGCGATAACTCTCAAAGCCAAAGGCAAAATAAAGCACAGTACAATTAGATGAAGAAAATACACCATGCTCAACCACGAACAGTGGGTAAGTTTAGAGGTTATTTAAACAAAAATAAAGCTTAAAAAACAACAAGAGCGAACTATGGTGTCACCTACAGCAAACACAGGAAGACTTTATTACACCCAATTAATCATTAAATACCTCGGGCAATGCATTTTGTCCTGGCTCTGCTTAGTGCGAATATTATCAAAGTCTAATGTGTTGGTCTGTTTGATCTCCATTGCCATGAGAAAAAACGCCTTGAGGCATTTCTGTGTCATACTAATCTTCAGTTATTATTATTTTTTTTTTAATTCTGGACAAGAGAGTTGTTTCATCAAGTCTATATACATCTGCATCTGTTTTTAGCTGTCTCGAATGTGCAAATACACAAAACTTTATGTGGTAATAGGGTGTCGACCAAAGAAGTGTTTGCACTATTAGTAAATATTTTTGACTTAAACTCTGGTTGGGGGAGGTAACAACGGTCAGTACCACTTCCAGCACCTGCCTTACACTACAGGTAGCTGATGACAAACGCCCCAATCAGATGTCTTGTTTCAACATCAAGTTGGCCGTGGATTGGTGGTATTGGTGGATGGATGGGGCGGCTGTGGCTCACAGGCAGAGCGGGTCGTCCACTAATCAGATGATCGGCGGTTCAATCCCCCGGCTCGTCTGCATGCCGAAGTGTCCTTGGGCAAGATACTGAACCCCAAGTTGCTCCCGAAGGGCCATCGGTGTGTGAATGTGTATGAATGCTTAAATCCTTAAACTGATGAGCAGTTGGCACCTTGCACGGTAGCCAATGCCATCAGTGTATGAATGTGTGTGAATGGGGTGAATGAGATATGTAGTGTAGAGCGCTTTGAGTGGTCGGAAGACTAGAAAGGCGCTATATAAGTACAGTCCATTTACCATGCCTTTTTTTGGTCAGCTGACCACTCAAAGCACTTTTCCAACAATTCGTCACTCACACGTCCATAAACTGATGGCACAAGATGCCATACAAACACCAACAGCACAGCCATCGGTAGCAATTTGGGGTTCAGTATCTATCTAGGACCCTCGGATAGGAGCCAGTAAGTAAATCAGTAACCCTCCCATTATGAGACGCCCCACAGTATAGAGAAAGCTCTTGATTGAGGCACGCCTACTTGTTATGTTCATGGATGAACTGGATTGGTATCAGCTCTTTGTCAATGTCATTATATAATTCAGCAATGCATCTAAAAGTTTTATTCATTAGTCACACTGCGCTGCTGACTCAGCCTCATGTTACTGGAAAAAAAATGATGGAAGCATTGAGGTATACCCATTTTAAATCTGTTAAAAAACTTAACATCAGCAGATACAGTTCAGGCAAAAAGAATAAGCTGGATCTTGTATTGTGAAAAATTAAGATGAAGTTGCTCTTTATGAGTTCTTCCATAATCACTATGAAACTACTGAAGGGATATTTTGGCATACTGTAACTCAATTAGAACCGATCTCTTAGTAATGAGAAAATTGATTTATGTGTGTCCTAGGGGTCTTATTTGGACAAAACAGCATTGCTATCCAAAATTATAACTCTGTATAATTAATGAATAATAATTAACTAATTTAGTTTTTCAGTGGAACACTTGATGCAGAAAAAATGTATGGAGGGAGATTTTCTATGGCTCCACTAAGGCAGGACAGATGATTGTAGTGCACAGAAAGAAATTCTGTGAAAAAGTGATGAGACAAAGAATAACAAGACGGCAGGCTGTTAAAACAAAACTCTTGGCACCTTGTTTGAAAATGCTGCATGCTCATTTCTCAGCTCTAATCCCGTTAACGGAAGGAACCCACTGCCATTATCGGTCTCTCCACACATATGGTAAAGAAAAAAAAGTGCAGAAACAAGATTTCTATTCATCAGTCCACTAACCCACACAGCCACCTCTCTCTGCCTCAACAGTGTTGTTTTGTGGAGACAAACTGGACGGAAAGAGCAACTATTTGGATTTACTGTATCTCTAGGAAGCGAGTAAAGCTGAGGTTGGCGGAACAGGTCAAGAACAATCCCATGGACAGTTACTGTTGGGCTACGTAGAAGATGTGATGTTAACTCAGTTAACTTAATTTGTGGCTGAACAGTAAATCCACTTGACTTGCCAAATTTCTAGATGCAGTCACAAACAATTTGGAGACTTTTGCCATTGTTTTGGATCTCTGCTCCATGATATTGGATTTCAAATAAAAAAAACAAAAACACAATTACAACTTTGTTAAAAGTACTGACTCAGTTTTAAAATGTGTGTCCACATCCCTATTGGGTAAACAGTGTCAGACTTATAGATCTTTTTAAACATAGTGCCCCAATTTTAGGACAATGTGGCAAGGCAATGGACCTCAACAGAGCCAAAATAACATTTCATGCCAAACAGAGCAATGTCCCCTTAGATAACTCAAAGCAATGTTGCATAGAAACTGATTTATCTATCTATTTGTTATGATTATAATCTAGCAAGTCAACTTTGTTAACAGCCAAACATCAAGCAAGTCTAACAACACAAAACATAGCAGCCAGCTAATATTACTTACTAGTTTCTTGTGTTTTTCAACTACTCCTTTATTTTCTTGGACCCTGCCTGTTTCATGGACTTTATTTTGCTTGTTTGGATTTGTTTTTGCCTGACAATCCATAAGCTTTTGTACATTTGCAATTAAAACATTGTTCCGCTCCACTTCAGCCTCTGAGTCTGCATTTGGATCCTTCTCTTTTGTTCTCTGTTTTCTCTGCTATAACTGTGACAACGTAATGCTTTACAACACTAAGTCACAAAAAAAATCAAAATTTTATAATGTTGCTTTAAAAGCCATCAGATGATCTGAGAAGTGCAGGTGTGGAGTAAGTAGAAAAGAGCACTTCTGCAGGTGAAGTGTGGCATACTCTTTGTTTGTTTAGGGTCAGTCATTTTTGATGTCCAGCAACTATAGCTAAGATTAGACATCATAAGGTACTGGTCATACCTTACAAAGTAAGGCTGTAGCAGCAAAACCCCTCTGTTAATTGACATAAACTTTTTAATTTGTGTGTGGATGACTATATTACTGTGTTATTTCACAAGTTATACAGTATAGTCTCACTTTTATCTGTGTTATAAATGTAATAATTCTGCATAAAAAAACTGCTGGATAACAATGATAGGGAAGCAAAAGTGTCAGTCTGGAGCCACGTGACTCTTAGTTAAAATGGAGAGCTGGTACTGAAATAAATAATTAACCAGCAGAATTTCACCTTAGAAAATAACCGAAGCTCACACTTTAATTATAAAACAAACTCCCTCCTTCCTGTCTGCTAAACCACACAAATGAAGGCCCCGTTTCATCCAGCCAGCCACTGCTGCTAAAAAAGCTACACCTCTCTGTCAGGATGTTGTACAAAGTCGCTGGAATGGAAGATGGGAATGCAAAATGGGTTGTCAAACTTGAACATAATAGCTTGGCTGCTGTAATGTATTGCAGAGCCATCTAATCATCAGTAACTTTCGTACATCGGAAACTAAAAATGGCTGCTAAGTGGTGCAATTTATTCAGTCTTGTCACATTCAATTGACCACTTTTCACATTTTGCAGTTCTTGTCATAGTCTTAATGTTGGTAATTGCTTCTACAATGAGGGTGTGGATTTGCAAGCTAAAGAGGCGACAGACACCTGGCTCCTCACCTCAAAAAAATCTTTCAAAACATCCATCAATCTACACACAGCTTATCAAGTTAAATGTCTGTTTACCCCAAGAGGAATGATTCACCCTTGTGCTTTATAAAGAAAAAAATGACAGCAGACCTCCTGTGATGAGGCAACTTTTTGGAAACACTCGAATACAAGACTAAATGAAGTTACAGGTTCACTTTGAAAGACGTCTGACGCTTATGCCAGAATTAATTTGAAGCAGCAAGGTGCTGTAAGATGGAAAACACACACACACACACAACAAAACAAGTGAAGAAAATGAAGCAAGTTATGAAAACAATTCCCTGAAGAAGACTTTGCTGGAGTTACTTTACTTACTTTATACAGACAGACAGCAGTGGTTGGGCAACATAGATAATACATGAAGAGAAGGAGCACTAGTCGTAAGAAAGCGCTGAATCAGAGAAGTAAAGCTTTCTTCAATTCTTTGTTTTTTTTCTCATTGTTCCAGAGCTGCAACACCTAATTTGCTCCGAATATGACCTTATTAAATGACTCTGGTGTTTGTTAAAAGAAACCACCATTGTCACACCATTTTCTTCTTTGCTCTCGACAGGTAACAGTTATAATTATTGCATCCATTAACTTGAAAGTTTGTTCTTGAGAGTATAGTCTAAAAACACCAAGTGTAAACTAGACTAATCAGCTCTGTTCAGAGCAAGCTTCATTAGGCCAGATTTCAGGTTGGCATTAACAGCTCTCAACAGCGCTTTAACAAGTAGTGTTAATGGATTGACGTGATCCAAATAATGGAAAGTCGGCTATTAAAGTTACTGATCACTGATGAGTAAAATCACATTTTTAATGCAGTCCAGAACAGAACACATCTCCTGCCGCCTTTATAACACAGAAATATAATGAGCTACAATAGACATAATTATTGTTTTTGAAGCACAAGGTAATAGGATTTGTTAAACCACTTTAAACACAAGATGGATAGTGTAAATTAGCTGATGTTGAAGGTGTAGGTGTGTTTCCTTCCTTATTTTGCAATAAATTCCTCAGTGCATGCTATATTGGCCAAACAAAATAGCCTCACAATCTGTTCGTGTTCTTGATTTCATTGAAGAAACAAGTCAAGTTGAAGAAAAGTAATGCTGTTGTTAAAGACTTTGAACCAGAACTACAGGTAATAAGATTACCTTTAACGTATATTACCAATGACAGGTACTTTACCATAGTGGTCCCATTGTGTCAAAAAAACATTTGTGGAATGGAACTTGAGTTAGACAAAAGCCCATTTTTTATTCATATTCCACTAGAGATGTTAAAAAAAAACAGATATACCCTATGTTATTACTTCACAGCAGTGACAAAGTGAATTTGGTATTCAACCCAAGCATAACAGAGGATTTCTGACTAGGAGAGCTGATAACAGTATACTGCTTTTGTTACAATTTTTTTCCTTCTCTGTCTGTGTTTAATGTAATTTATTTTTTATTATTTATCAATGGTACTTTTTTGAATTTTCCAGTCTGCAATACAATAAATACAATAAATCAATCTGAACTGTAAAGCTTCAGAAGAAAAAGAAATATGTACATGTCAGCTTCTCTGTGTGTATTATTATTATTATTATTAATAAGCTTCACCTTGAATCCACTTTCACCTGTAGTGGACGCCCTCCTACCTAAAAATAAAAGTCCTGACTTATTTAAAGGTTTAATGTGGCCACAAAATAAGGATGGTTAGACTTAACTTTCTAAGCATCCATATAAACTGAATTGTACTTATATGAACTTGTTGGGTATTTTGAAGGAAACCATTGTTATATTTTGACTTTATGCTTTTTAAACATGTCATAACCAAGAGGATCCTGCATTTTAACAGAGTGAACAAACACCTGAATGACGACGTTGATGAGTTGATTCTCAAATATTTTCTGAAAAACTATGACAGCATCTTCGATAAACAGTTATTCTCTGTTGAAAGAACAATACCTTTTGAAATGATGCATATTCTAGAGCCGTTCAAAGATTAACTTCAGGTAATGAGCCTTTGTAATGATCTGAACAACACAAGGTCCTGCTTTGCTGTCAAAGCCAGTCTCAAGGTTACCTAAATGTTAAGATATGTAAATGATATTAAGAGACAGGAACTTGGAACAAAAGCCTTGATAAATAATCCTTGTGTAAAATGCAAATATCTTCCCTCTGGAAAAAGACCAACTGCTTTGCCTTGGCCACTCCCCCCGCCAAACTGCAAACGGGCCAAGGGCAGCAAAACCAAGTCTCAGGAATCTGTAAAACTTATCCTCAAACATATGTTTCAAGCTGGTTGAGATTACTCTGAGAAAAAGCATCATGCAGAAAACCACCCAATTATATACTCAATCCTTACTGCTCATCATAAATGACCAGTGTAATGTACTTTGATTTTCCTAACTCATGAATTTGTGTCCATATTTACTTTTGGAATAATTTTGTTGATGCAAGTCACATTGGAACATAACTTAAAAAATAAGTCATTGTTGACTTGTTTTCACACAGGACATGAATCCCAGTCTTCTTGGTATAAGACCTGTGTTCATTTGACCCAACATCCACCCCAAGAAATAAAAATTAACTTTTTTTTTCCAACTCTTTACGCGATGCCATGTGCCATGGATGGGTTGAATGAGTAGATGTAAGCATGGTGCATCTCAATTAGACAATGGTGATCAACGCTTGTTTCCATCCATTACCATTATTATATTATCGTATTACAAGTTGGTTCACGTAGATGAGCTGTAGGTGGCATCAATTCAAAACTGGAAGAAATTGGGATGGTAGGGTCGAGTGAAAACACGTCATTATGCTGTACTTTAATTTAAATGTTAAATTGCTTCCTTCATCAGAACTGAATCTCGCCACCAACCATAAATATGTGATGTGATATGATCCCATCAACCACAATTCACATCAACATTTTTTTTGCTTGCTTTTAAAGTTAGCCACATTATGTTGTGTTTTTTTTTTGTTTGTTTTTTTAAATTGTGTGACATACACAAAATATTGTCAGTATTAAAGTCATTATAAAAGGGCAGTGAAATTCCTGCTGGGCATAAATGCTGTATAAGCTCACCGGGGAGTTGTATACGCCTGTAATTGGGGACTGCATATTTGTGTGTGTGTGTGTTGAGGATGGGGGGTAGTGGTCCAACACCACAAGCAGCATTCAAAACATCTGTCAAAGGATAAACCTCTGTCATTGCCTGCTGTGCAGTTAATAAAGTCAAACTATGACTAAATGAGATTTACCTTTCCTTTCTTCTCCATAACAACCTGCTACCAACTACATTTTAGTGCTTCAAAGTCAGTGAGGATACTGTTTTTACATAATGACTAAGAAAGAGAAGACAACAGATAAGCAGATGGAGTTAATGGAGTGGGATGGAAAGAAAGATAAAGAGATCATCAAATGGAATTGAATTACGAAGAAAAAAAAATACTATATATATCAATGTTTTCCTGAAATCTCAATTGACACTAGTGGAAGAAAAAAAGATTTTAAAATATTACACAATGCAAGTCATAGATCAGCCAGCTTTTTTGTTTACCACTACATCACTAGAGAAAAAGTAAAGGAGCAAAAAGAAATAACCGGGAAGAGATAGTGAGGAGTAAACACAAAAGAAAAATGAGAGGGAAGGAAAGTGAAAATGGAAGGAGACAGGACAGCATTTAGAAAAAAATAAGGACACAGAAGGAGTGAGACGTGGTGGAGCGAGGCGGGTCTTTATTTACACTGTAGGATTTATGGCATCCTGCGTATGCTGTGTGGCATGGGAGCCATCGCCTCCTGGCCGGAGGAAGCAACATCATTTCAAGCTCGAGTGCCCGTTGTGCCGTCAAGTGTCCTGCCAAAAAGCGCACGGCTGCAGAATACCAACAAAATCCACTGACCTTTTCCCCAACAACCGCTGTGTTCATCTGAGTCACAGCACAGAAAGGCCTCTCTCTGGTTACACTGGAGCCTCTGTCTCCCCGCTGACTCGAAACGCTCACGGCAGACATGACTCTCCCATCACATCTGAGCATGTTACCGTCAAAAAGAGTCATACACTACTGATCTCTGAGGGAGAAATTAATGTGTTTGAGTGTTTTTTTTCCTGAAACTCACATGCGGTGGATGAAAGGAGCTGCAGTACCTCAGCTGTGTTATGCTTTCATCGATGTAAAATAAAATGTGACACTTTACCTTTGTCCCGGAATGTATTAAACGCCGATAATTCAGTCTGATAAATAATTCTTTATGATTCTATATATGGTTTTGTACATTTTGTAACAATAATAATCAGCAGAGGGTTTTTGGTACATATTTTGTGGGGCTTTTTTGCCTGAATTATGTGAGAATGACTAAAGATATACAGGAAAGAGAAAGAGGGGAGTAAAGAGCTGCAGGTTGAAACTGAACCTAGACCTCAACACGCTGACACAAACGAAACTGTAATACTGTGCCATTGTTTTCTTATGTCGAGAGTCATGATGCCCAACTAGATGAAGCACTACCCTTGTCAGTGCGTACTGCTCAAAATTGCCACCAATTGTTGCACTCAAGTTTAAATTACTTCGACTGTGAGCCCCAGTAGAGGTTTAATATTATAGAGTCTGGAAATGTTTAGGGGGTAGCTGAACAAGATGTGAACTCAGCATCGCCTTTCATTCAGCATGGTTTCATTTGGAATTGTGATTCTGGTAATAGCCACTGGCTAGTTTCTAACTGTCTGTCCGCTTGTTGGTAATGGGCACATGAGGTAGCACACTGGTGTAACCAAATCTTAATCTCTTCCATTTCATTCTCCTAGCACAGCTAAATGGAATGCGGCCGTCATTAACGTTATCAGTTGCACCTGTGGCTGACAAGTGGAAATGTCCAACATTAGAGAGGTCAATTAACATGATTAGGCCAAACTCAGGTTTGATGGATGCACAGATTTGTAGGATAATGAGGTTGGCAGCGGCTCTATAATTGTTCCAACATAGTCAATAACATCACATCTGACATGTTTCTGTGCTTCCATCTCTTTATCTTCCTACCACACGTTCCCCCTCTTCTATCAAGGAAGCAAGTAGGTATTCCTAATCAAAGACCAAGACTAAATTTATCACGCACAATACATTAAGATTTCCCTGGTGATACCTTTCAGATTCTTTCCTTCAAAATGCCAAACAAACGTAATTCAGCTGTAAGACTGACATCTCTTTAGACCATTAAAGATGTCCTCAAAGTAAACTGATTAAAACAATCTGTAGATGACTGGTTAAGCTGAAGTCTTTCATGGTTTAGAGAAAAGTAGATTGATGCCAAAATCACTGTAATCACGTAACTTACAGCTGTAAGACTTAGACAAGTTTAAACTAGTTGGCAGAGCTGGATCTGCTGTAAAAGTTTTTTTATGGTAATGAGTAATGTTAGGACAATGACTGCTATCAGTTTTAATACTATGTGCAGAGTGTTCCTGTTATTCTGTTCCACAAAACGCAGCCTCGAAAAGAACTCTCTCTGACTCACAAGAAAAAAGAAACATAATCTTTACAAGGGCAGTATTTATTCCAGAATCTCCAGGTCGCATTATGCATGTTCGCTTATGCACCCCTACTTACAAGAAGAGGAAATATCTGCTCAGTTCATTTGTGTTCGTTTTACGCTCCTGCCTTTCTGCTCTTTGTGCTCAAAGAACAGTGTGTGCATTTTAATGAAACATTTGTACTGGAATAGAACTGGAGAAAAGGAGACACGCACTCCTTCACCACCCCTGTGTGCAGCTAGCGACCTGTATGCTTTGAATTTCAAGGGAACATTGAGCCAATTGATTAGATAAGTGGTCCACGGCTACTGCACCTGGACTGGCTGCATCCTCTCCACCATGTTTGCTCAGCTGATAGCTGCCTGGATGTGTTTGATGAGGTGGGTTTTGTCTGATTTTTTATTTCCCTATAACTATTCTTTCTTTTGATTTATTTTTTTTTCCTTTATAACCAGCTCTTTCTGTCACTTTTTGAATATATGCAGTACACAGTATGTGCATTAATTATATTTCATCCACAAGATTTTTATAGCATTCATGACAAGCCAATTGATGGTTTATGTATTGCTATGATTAGATGACACGAGTAGTAGTTGGAGTAGTTTCTAAAAGGTCATAGTTTATGAGCAAATCAACTGTGTTTGCGGGAAGGCAGTAATAGTCACGATTAGGAAGCTAGGAATCTAATATGATCTAATTATCTAATCAAAATCAATTAGATGTGTCAGTGGCAAAGATCAGTCTCCTCCTTAAATGGATTAATTAGAAAATGGCACATAAATCAAGTCTATATTGCTGAGATATACTACCTGAAGCAACTGTTACCTGCATTTTTTGAAGAAAATAAATGGCGGTATTTCGAAGCACTTGGAAAACATTTGGAAATAAAGAGAGATAAAAGAAACGACTGAACGTTGATTGCTCCCAAAACACATATACGACCTTTGAAGGGTAACAGAAATTTTAAGAAATGGTTATAGTTTGGTCAGTCAGTCAGTCAGTCAGTCAGTCAGTCAGTCAATCTCCTCACTGATGGTCTTATTTGTGCAGGTCATATATTATATGCTATATAGTCAATTAAACTGATACTGTTTCATAACCAATTAAAAACAGTCCTCTTTGTAAACACCTGCTGTCTCATTCAAATTATTTCAAGAGTGCATCTTAAACTGCCAAATACAGGTTGCTGCATACAGAAACGTTCAGCCCTGAACGTCCTGAAGGAAGGACGGACCGACTGTCCGTCCTAAAGATCCAGGAGAAGGTTGAACAATAACAGTTGCTCCAAGCGCTAATATAATATCACCACGTGTCTGTCCTCACGCTCCATCTGACCGCAGGCCTTGTGTGACCGACGTCTAATAAAACACATGGCAGTGGCCGGCCAACGCCTCTGTAGAAGCATCCTTATTCTGCTCCATCAACATCCCCACCACCACCACCATCATCATCATCAAGGACATCCATCCCTGCACAGTGGTTCAAAGTTGTCTGAAAGTCATGCCCAGAAAGAGATAGCATTTGGGACTAAGAGGGGAGTTAAGAGGCCGTGATAACAGCATTAAACGCCCCGCCACCAGCACCAACCTGCCTCACCCAGGCGTGCACAACCCTGCAGCCGAGTGCAGAGGCTCTGGGCTGGGGAAGAAGACCACAGAACCCATGGGAAGGCAGACTGGCAGGGGTTGCCGGTGCGGGCGGTAAACCAGAGAGCTTTTTTCGTGCTGCGAGAAGTGACCGAGATTAATGCCAGCACCCACGGGTGAGCGAGCCCATAGTGGTTGATGTTCTCGCAGTAATGCCAAGCCTGCTGCGAGCTTCCCGAAGACGAGCTCTGTTGTCCTTGAAACAAATGATTATTCAGCGGGTTGCTCCACACTGATGAGAGAACGAGACAGACCATCTAATAGAGACTAACAATCATCGCTTGCTCAATTTCAGGCCCATAATTCATGCAAATGTGCCAGGGGAATGTCCCTTTGTCGAATTCTTTCCTTTCGCTCCAGCTTTTGCTGTCTTATAGTTTTTTTTGGCAGACTGACTTTGTGTTTGACTTTGCTTGCTCTCACTCCCCTCGCTCTTGATTGTGTTTTGATGAATTAGGTCTTGTTATATAATTTCACTTTTTATTTATTTGTCTCTTTGTGTGCCAGCTTGCTTGTTCATTTGTACAGGGGTGTGCAAGCTGAATTGACAAGCAGCTCTAAGTGGAATTCCTGATAGAAATTAGTGAGAAAGTGGACAGAGAGCTCTGCTGATGGAGAGAGAAGTAGATTAAGTGGTTGTGGGGAGGGGAGAGGAAAATAAAGAGACGGTCTGGGAAATTGGGAAGAGAATGAATGAAAAAAAAAAGAGGAGGAGGGAGTGCGGTTCTAGCAGCAAATGAGTGGATACACTGTGAAGGAAAGAAAAATCCTTCTTGGCTTGCTCATTTTCTTGCCAATTACAGTGAAAGTTCCTCCTGTCAAAATCCTCATGCAAAATAGAGCTGATAGAGCTGTGAAATAAAATAAAAAAATAAAATGAATATCGGTCTGTGTGACACCAGAGTGCAGAACATAGCGAGGGACTAATTCATACTGCAGGTCTACTCTGGGAAATTTAAACTCTTTTAAAAGTTTCCAATAAACCAACACAGTTGTCCAGCCCACCCTGAAGTTACCTCTCACAGCAGAGTCTGTTCACGCATACTGAAGTGACACGGCCAAGCAGAGAGCGAGAGAGGAATTGAGAGTTGAGAGGAACAGAAGATGGAGCATGAAGAGAAAATGATTAAGTAGTGGATGCAAGAGAGAGTGGGGAGAAAGAAGAGGAGGAGCTGAGTAAAAAGAGGTGAAGTAGAACAGCGTCTTAGATGATAAGAAGGAGTGGAGGGGGGAAAAAAAAAGGAGGAGAGAGGCAAGCTGGAGGAGGAAAATGAAGGAAGAAAGGCAGAGTCTGTGCAGAAGGAGAGCTGCCCCCTCCAGACAAAAGTCACATTGTCATGTCTGCAAACACCCAAAGTCAGAAGATTACTTTTTCCTGCCTTATGCTGCAGAGGCAGAAAGTGTTCACTGTCAGTCAGCAGAGCAGATATAATACTCTCTACCTTCTCAGATTTAAATGCATAATCCACGGATTACACCAGTTCAGTAATGAAATATGGTCAGTTTCAGCTATTTCTACATTACTTTAAGCCTGAAGTCAAATATGATGTTTTTTGGCTGTCAGTTATCAACCTTGAACTCACACAGATGTATTCAGAGAACGGGATACCAAGTCATCTTATTCGTTCATTTGAAAGTTTGTCACGTTTTGAACATTTGGAAAAAGTTCTTCAGGGTTTATGTTTTTCGGCTCTAATGAGCATGTTTAAATCTTTTTCATGGTGAGCTGCCAGGTCCCTGCACACACACAAATGACTCAAACTGTGATAATGCAAGAGAGTTTTTCATTTTGTGGTAATAATGTCTACACATACAACATGACCTGAGATTTTGTCTGTGGTGACTACATCAAATCCTGGCGACTTGTGAACTCTTTACTTATTACCAGAAACGCTAAAAAACTTTAGTTCTGTTAACTTTGGAAAAGCAGTCACCACTTATTTTTTTCTGTTTTATTTTAATATGAGGGCTTATGGAGATTGACTTACTTTTGGAGCCAGCCTCAAGTTGCCATTTGAGGAAGTGCAGTTTTTGGCACTTCCATATTGGCTTCACTTCATTAACATGGAAGCTGTCACTTCATGTATCCCTGTGGCCCATATGTGCTGTATTTCTTTACACAGGTGTGAATACAAATACAAACTGAAGAGCACACTGAGAAAATTTCAAGAGTCCTCCACGACACTTAAAGATACAGAACCAATCTGAGTCTTATGCTCGTATAATGTTGTACAGCCAGACTTCCATCTCATCTCAGGTTCAAGCAGACTTGGAAAAAAAGTACAAATATGGAAGTCCTCAGGCAGGTCTGTCTGAATATCTCCAGACAGCTGTGAACTGTGTTGCAGATATAAGAGTTAGGTTTCAAAGTATAAAAACTTGAAACCACTGTGTAACTTTTAAGAGAATAAAAAAACTGTTTGTAGCTGTAATCCAGGAGAGATGGAGAATGAATGCATTAACAAGGACCTGTACAATGGCTTCCACTGCATAACCTTGTTCCTGCAGTGATGTAGTGATTTCTATCCCCTCAAAGGCAGTGGTGTAAGCCTGTGGATTTGTTAGGGTCCCAACCAAGTCTTAGCTGCTGGTCTTATAGGATTCCAGTGTACCGCTGTGGTCCTGCAAGGCAGCACGCCATTACAAGCAGCCAGGTGCAATAATCCACTTTCAATGTGAGCCCATTGTGATAAAGCACATAAAAGCCCCTTTACAACGTGTCACCAAGGCAAAGCCTCTCTCGCTTCCATTTACACTCCCAGCAGAAAATGGCACAGGGTCTGTGGATGTCGGCAAAATTACTCAGCGTTAAATCAGCATATTGTAACACCAAAGCACCTGGATACCAGAACATTCTTTGCCATACAACAACATGGTCAGGAGACTAGAGCGGACTTGCTTAAGCTTGTACACGGTATCGGTCTCTGTTGTACAGTTATGAATATCACTGTCAGCCAAAGCAGGATTTGGATTTCACAAAGTTATTTCTTTTTATTTTTATTTCTTTAAGTCCATCAATGTGCGAGGTTAACACATTTTTAAAGATGTACCAGTTTTTTGTTCGTTTTTAAACACTCATATTATAAAAAAATCAGCTCTTGAGAAACTGTATAGATGCACGGCTGTTCAGTTGCTGTCCATGGTGCTGAAACTTTGAAAATACACTAGCACAGTCTCTAGTATAAGACACTGTTGCCCATTAAGTTTGGATAACATTTTTGCCTCTTCTCATGAAATAACATGTGACAATGTGATTTATTTTTGAGTGTATCCTGCAAACGTTATTGATAAATCTCTTCCAAACATATCACAGTGACAATTAAATAGGAATACAAAGAGGAATGTGTCTGAAAACAAAACTATTCCAACATTATGAACACACAGAAGTAATATAATAATATATGGCATTTAATAGCTGGTTACTCTAAACTGTCCTTAGGTGTGAATGTCAGCGTGAATGGTCTAATTTCTATGTGTTGGCCTTGTGATGAACTGGCAACTTGTCCAGGGTGTACCCTGCTTATCACCAACTGTCGGCTGGGATTGACTCCAGCCCCCCACAACCCTGATAAGGATGAGTAGACATGGAAAATGGATGGATGGATGGATGGGTGGAATAAATGCATATATGGCAAGAAAAAAAACACTAAATGAAAAGGTGTGTCCAAACTTCACAATCCAGTGTGATCAAATGCAGCAGCCCTGCTATAAATTCTGCATTTTACAAAGAAAAGGTTGAGGTTTGATTGTCAGAGAGGGATTAACTTCACTACATGTTAGTTCTTAAGTTGTAGTTTGCAATGATGATGAACTTGACTGGATTTTATAGGTGTTTCTAATATTTTGAGCACCTTGTTTCCATACATGAGAGGGGCAAAATATTAGACGTATATTTTAATGTATTGAACTCCAGTTCAACACAAACCCACAACGGCCTCAGTAATATACATGTAAAGGAGAGTTATTACCTTTCTGACAGTGCCAACAAAAAATTGAAAAATGATAACCTTCGTAAAAATAGAATTTATGGCAGGGCTGTTGTATTGGATCACATTAGATTGTGAAGGTGTATCTAATGAAATGTTAAAGGATGTATGTAAGGAACGACTAAACAGAATCATTTCATATCAGTATATTGCCATTATAGTTAATAAGATAAAGATTGGTATTGATGTTAATTATTGTACATTATAAAAGTAGTATGCTTGCTGTATAAGAGAGTAGTCAGACTCACACTTTGAAAATGACATTTTTAAGTCCTTGTTGCTATGGGGATCATGCTGGAATATGGCAGATTACTGTATCTTTAACCCGGCTGCTTACTGTACAAAGAAAAACAAGCAAGCAGCGGTTAGCTTTTCTTATATGGGAGAACAAAGGACTACACTATGAATGAGGTTTTTTTTTTTTTTTTTTCCCCCATATGCCAGAACATCGCAAGCAGTCGCACAGCAACTGTGGACAACAAGAGCAATCTATCATGAATGATAAAATGAAGTTAATACAAACAGAAATAAAATAAAAATACTGTGGCTCTGCTGTTGCTCTTAAATGCTGTTAATGAGCACTGCATAAAGGCTCCTAATACTCATACAAAGGAAACATTTACATCAAACTAAAATGGAACCACATGAGCTGAGAAGCTCAACTTGGCTAAAATAAACTTACTACAATGACATACTAATAGATTTTTCTTCGGTTTACAGATCAGAAGATAGACAGGTCACTCATGTTTGCCTCAGCTCATTTGACCTACTTAAAGCTGTTGACAGTTGCTAGCACAGGTATCAATGTTGTATTATGTTTGTGTCAGTTTTATGCGTACTGGACATGAATGTTGGAGCACAATGTTGATTGGAGCGCAGCTTCAACATAAATACTGCCTCTACTTTAATGAACAACACAATGAAATAGACACCAGCACTTCATAGTACATAATAACTCTATAACATATGTCCTAGTCTTTACAGTATGCCGTTTTTCCAGTTAAAGACAAAAATCAACATTATTAAACATTTCATACAAACGAGAAATGATACAAGATGACTGTCAACACGGCAGTCAAACTGCAAGTTTAAAATGCTTCTGGTAATTAAATTAAACAAAGCAATAAAACTGTAAAATTCCTTGTAATGTTCTTCTCCTTTGCAAAGATCTACCTGTAGCCCAGAAATTATATATTTTTTTCTTTTGCAGCTGTTTAATTATGAGCTGTAGCTCATTAATTTCCTTTCCTTGTTAGTATGCTACACAGTTTCTGAATATAGTACATTTATAACTTTTCAAAGTTGCTTTTAATTATTGTGTTTTATGGAACAGGGACACAATGCAACAGTGACTCTTCAATGGGGACCACATACTACACTAGTAGGGATGAAAACAAAGTAATCCTCTATCCCCTGTCTACCACATCAAACATGCCATCTCTCCGAAACCAAATATAAATATGCAACTGTCTTAAATCCTGCCGTTTCTACACAAAATACCATACACCGATACCATATTACGGATGGATGTCATTTCAGTGTCCTTTGCATGCAAGTGAATGATTTTAACATGTTATACTGAAGAGTGTCTCAAATAATAATTACAGGTAATAGAAGTTATAGTTAATGATTCATGATACATTAAAATATGTTGCATTACAATAATGTGTATGTTTGATTTGTTAAATTATACGTTGTGGGTGAACAAAAGTACAATTCAAGCTTCAACAGTAACACAACAACAAACTACGGATTCCAGCATTAGTTCCAGAAACCATCTGAACATCGTAAACTTGATGTTGTTTGAAAGTCTCTGGAAGTGTGGCTTGAAATAGTAAAAATGCAGATATGATATCAAAGCTCAGCATCTGAATTAGCATCCACAAAAACCTAAGCAAAAATAAACATTCAGAACTATTAGACAATCTAGTTTAAAAAACAGCTCATTTGCTGTTTATTCATGCTCATTTCTCCAGACTATGTTGCCATGGCAGATCACATTCCCTCAGGAGTGCAGGCACGACTATAGACACAATGTACTGCTGTAAACTGGGGAGCAGCTAAATGTATTTTAGCCAACTAAAACAATCATTATCAGTCCAAGTGTATGCTTTATTTAGAATTTTTTCACCACTTTACTTCCCTCCAGACAGGACATTCCTACAGGGAACTGATTTTAATGCTACCAGACCAGACTCCTTTAACAAAAACAGTAATTTTCCCAGAACATGTTTACATCTTACTTCGTGATCATGGATTTATATCGACCAAACCAGAGTTGGTGATGTTGGAACAGCAAGAAGACTCACATTTGGTGAGTTTTATTTTGTTTCTGGTGGGTTTGTATGTGGTGTGTTTTATGATGTGTTAACAAGGCGTTTAATCTTAGTTTGGTAAAAGAGAAAAACTTAAATTGAATGGTTGTATTTTTCTGTTTAATAAGGAAAACAGGTCTAAGAGAATATGGCTATTATGAGTTTATTTATTACACTAAATGTAGCTTGTTGGAGATCTGATGTGGATTTTTTTTAAGATTGGTTCACAGAATTAATTCTGTAATAAATATCAGCGCATAACCAAGTCCAATTCAAACCCAGTATCAGGAAATAATTACCAAAATTTAGACTTAAACTAGTTAGAAAGCTTTTGTATATTTGTGTTTCCAATGGCTTTAAGAGGATGGACGGTTAGCAGACCAGATGCTCCGATTGTCTGGCTGAGAAATCCAAAATCATTCAGATTCATGGGCGTTATGTTACAACTCAAAAACCTTAAAGATCACATAACAATTACAATGTCTCTGCTAACATGCATCAAGATTAATGCATCTGTAATAAATGCTGAAGAATGCTTCTGGCTGTTTACAAATGTTTTCCATCCTTCTTTTGACTCCGAGTGAGCCATTTGTCACAAACCAATATGCTGAGGATTACTGAACAAGCACGCTGCTCATTTCAGGTAGGAAAAAAAACAAACTAAAAAAAAACAGCAGCATATATTTGTGTGGTGCATGTGTGTGTAATAAATTTGAGGGAGATTGCATTGTCACAAACTGTATTGGATTCAAATACGCTTAGCACTATTAACATTAATATCCATCAGGTACTAAATATATTTTCCTCCCCATGATACAGACCTATGGGGATTAAATTATTCATTATGCCTATTTGCAGACCGGAAGAGAAATGCTTCACTACAGAGGAAAAAAAATGGAGGGAAAGAATAGAAACCTAAAGTAGGGAAAAAAAAAAAACATTGCTTATTTGTTTCCAACATGACAAATATGCAGCCTAACAAATGACTGATGAACTCAAACCACATATTTTTCCTCTGCCAGCATAAGCACTAAATTTAGTAATGAGGCAAAAGTCATGTGATGTCTCAAAGTATTGATTCATGCCTAGAGGGTACAAGAAGTTGCTGCAAAAAAAAAAAAAAAATCTTAGACTTGAAACATGCATTACCTGTTTATGTGACAGGGTTTAAGTTCACGTTTATTAGGAAGTACCACCATGGTTCAAAGAAAAGTATGTTGACTGTTGGTCCAGGACAGGACATGAACTGAGAATCATCCACCATGGGCTAATCTTGAAAAAAAAAAAAAAAAAGCCTTTGGTGCCTAATCTGGGACCAGAGACCAGACACAAATACCGGAGTCACATTTATCGATTTTTCCATATTTAACATGTTTAGATATTATCACACATTTTTCCTTTTCATTATGGTGCTGTACTGTGTGTATAACTGTTGAAATACATGGGGCATGGAGTGTCACATTGGTGGGACGGAGTGAGATTTGCAGTTTTTCTTGATTAGCAGGGAAGCTGCAGCTGCCATGTGGCTCAGTGGCATTCAAGGACTGATGGATTTTATAACAGTATACGCATAAATTCACACCAGGAGTGAATTATTCTATCTTTCCTGAGAATAAATGTAAAATGTTAGTAAAATTAAAAGTATTTCAGATCCTGTTAGTGTACTTGTTATTTTGTTATTCACCAGAATGCATGAAACAAAGTCTCTGAAACAAACTGACCCATCACTTTGGTTCCAAAAAGGCCAAACATGGACACATCACATTTTTTCATCCAACACACATGCACTGATTTTTTTTTCTCTTGGAAGTCAAAAAAAGGCACATACTGAACACCAATACAGAGAAAACACTAGATGATGGTACACAGTGTTTACAGTGGAGTTGCTTGGCCAAAGGCCCCTTGTTATTAAGCTAATGGACTCCAGTCACGTTATAATACATACAACTTAATTGTAATGAGGACGATGAAACATAAGACAAACTATAGGAATCCTTCAACATCACACTGAAGAATTTTATGATCTCCCAACTGTCAACATTAACTGTCCCAGATGGAAACAGATGGGGTCCAGCTTGGTCAAGTTAAGTGGAATTCCTTTAATATTGTAATTCCTTTATATAAAAGCAGATTTAAAGGTTGACAAAGCAGCAGGCCCTCAGATTTATCCCAACAGATGGGTTTTAAATCAGGATTCAATACAACTTGCACTGATAGTCTGATACATCATACACTGATAGTCATACATCATGAGTTTTAACCACGATCATTTGACAGCAGGGTTTAAGTTCAGATGAGTGAATCATTATTAAGCAATTACAGCGAATTCCATCGCTAGATTATATGTGCTCCTTGATATCCAAGCATAACAGGGATCTTTTTTCTGCTAACTCATGACCTCTCCTTTAATGATTTTGTGGTGAAAAGAATTTGGATGACGGGCTTATCTTCGGTAGACTGCGACCATATCTTTAGAGCAAGAAAGCAAGAAAAAGATGCACACTCAAGATATTTTATACTATTTTTGTATATTCTAGATTCAAGGAAAAAATATTTTTATTGTCAACCTTCTTTGAAAAACATCAGATCTGCATCGGGTAATGGGTAAAGCGGCTGTAAGAATGTGATGCACCATTTGTCATTAATCAGATAGGTAAAAACTGTAGAGATAATGGCATGACTACACCACTTTCCAATCCCCTGGTCAGTGTGAATGACAAAACATGAACACAGACGCACAGCAAACACAAATTCAGACCCTGCAAAGATTGATTTGTGGCTCACTAAATGGTCCGCTCATTGTGAGGCAGTGTTTTCTAAGCTCTCTGGCTCACTCAGAGACATATAATCACTGTTATAATGGCAATCTATTGTACTTGATATTTAATATATAATGGTTTAATAAATTTTATGCTCAAACACATGCAATTCAGAGGTAGACAATTAATGGAAAAGTCAGAAACGTTGATATAAAAGAAACAGTTATGTTTAGAAATGAAGAACTGACCCAAATACCAAAACTTTAATGTCTCATTATTCATCGGTTTCATTATTGTTGACATTCTATGGATTAAAATAACCTTGACTGAGCAATCATACTGGTTATTCATACTGCAGATCTCAAATATGGTGACTTATGGATATAAATGTTCTAACTGTCCGTGTTCTTGTTTGCTATGGTTCTGATAAAGACAACAAATCAAATCTGTTCTGTGTTATGTGTAATTTAAATTACCATATATCAAATAACTAGTCAAACATAATTCATCCTAATATTTAACTACATCAAAATTATCATCAACTTGTCAACAGTTAAGAATAACAATATCAAGTAGTGGAAGGAAAGTATTACTTACACTGAGAAATAAACAAATTGCACAAGGTAAAGCAACTGAGAAACACATTAAGATCAAAATGTTTGGAGACAAAGAGGAGGAAGTCCAGCCCTCTGTTTATACTGTGGGAGGTTTTGAAGGTGCACTGAATTGCAGGTGGATCTCCATGTGGCAAGGAGGAGAAATGCACCTGTAATCCTGCAGTTTGTAACAATCACAAGTTGTACTGTATCAGACAGTCAGACCTTTCCCATCAATAGATGACACCTCAAAATATGTGTTATTGTGAGTATCTGTTGTACTTTGAGTGGACATTAACAGTATTTACAAGTATTATGAAGCACCATTTGCAGCAATATCAATGCACCTCAATTGCCAACAGACACTGAAAATCAGAATGAGATGGCAAACAGCAGTATTCAAACCACTTCATTAAAATACTTCTCCAAAATCTATTCTGTTGTCCTTTTACTTAGCATCAACCATATCCATGGGGGCTAATGGTATAATATTAGGAATAAAGTCCCATAAACCTTCCACCCAACACACCTGAATTTGGGCTGGGTTTCCTCCACTTTCTTTTTGAATTTAGATTGGACCACTGCAGCAAAACACGGAGTCTCCATGTAGATTTCCAACGAGATTTTCCTGGTTTTTGTTTGTATTCTTAAGGATATTCGGAGATGTGTCACAAAGCAACTTCAACATTGTGTTGTGAATCATTTTACCAGTCTGAGGTTCAAAGTCAATTTTTCTTCCTGAATTTGATCATCATTCCCTAGACTCGTCTCTCTGAGAAGAGACCCAACAGCATGTGGCTCTAGCCAAGACCATTGTTGTCAAAGTTTTCTTCGATTAGATCATTAGAGTCAGACTAACTGTAGTGCAATTTACAAAATTTGGTGCAGAGATTGAAGGAGCTCTGAAGCTCTGTTTGAAAGGCAAAGAGTTTGATCCCTAGAAGATCTCTAGGGAGAGTTTTGGTCCTCTCAAACCTCTTAGAACCCCTTTCCCCTATATGTCTATGCCACAACAGACTTAATTCTAAGTGGACTACAGAGAGTGTGTTGGGACTGTGATCTATGGGATCTGATACAAACAGGTGGCTACCTTCCTTAATCATGTCTAATCACTGTAATTGGTCACAGGTGGAGTCAGGAAATGCAGCTATGCTTATTTCTGAGAGTGACAGCCACTTGCATGGATACTGAATGCATGAAATAAAATTAATTTTAACCTCCCAAATGTAGTAGCTGTGTTTTGGGGATCATAACTTACAGTACATGCAACAAAAGTTTTATTTTGTTGTAATGGACTGTGTTTGGTATGTGGGTTTGAAGAAACCTCAGAATTTTTTCTTTTACATAAGGGCAGCAAAAAAAAGAGAAAGAAAAACATTCATGTTTGCAGAATCAGGCAGGCGAAGCACAGCATCTGATTTTTTGGGGGGTGGGGGGAGAGCTCTGATGTTTCTGCCCAGACATCAGAGTGTAGCCATGGGCTACTGTGCACCTATGGGGTTAAAGCCCACAAGTAGATGTTAGACTTTTAGCTGTCAGAGATCAACAGCTGCATGAAAGTGTTCAAAGAATATGCTTTAGCACTTCTCTTAAAGTTTGATCATAGAGTCGGAAAACAAACATCCAATGAGAATGTGATGGACTCCAACCCTGTGAAGTACAGTCGAAGGAAGCGCTACATTTTAGAAGTTTACCACAAATCATGTATAATTTAAACCAAAGACATTCAGTACACTGTGATTTAAAACTACCTGACAGAAGCTGGAACCACCATCAAATGTTTGGCATCTTTGCCCATCAATTAATGACTTCTGCTTAAATAGGTTGCATTGGATAGAGAGTCAACAAAACTATAAATTATGAGTAATCAGATTGTGGTTTTTAATCTATATAAACAGATATGTTTGCAGAATATGTAGACAAGGGAGCAAACTTCTGTTTTTCTGTTTGTATTAGTATTGACCAATCACGTTTGAGTGGGCTTTGCTTGTGGAAAGCAATGCATTGGTTAAAATACAATCTTGGAACCAAGCTTGGAAACAGCTGTTGTGTGATGACAATTGAGATGTGTATTTTTATTTATTTTTTAAGGAATCTGTATTCATATGCAGATATCTTTCTAAAGAGTTTAAGCAAAATATATCTTTCTTGTCATTCTCAAAAGTTGCTAACTGTACTGCAGAGGACGTCTGACCCAGATACTGTATCTGTTCATCGTTCCTAAAACATTGGCTGACCCAGGTCCAAGATTTGTTTTGATTCATACAAACATGCCTACATAATAAGTTACCAGATACCGAGGGCATTGCTTACATATTTATAATAGTCCATAGGGTCTTGTCTTAGGAAACCGGAGGGGGGCCAGTTCAAGTCCAGCGTGGACCAAAGTCTGGAGGGTTGGCTGGTCACTGGAAAGGTGCCAGTTAATCTACTGAACAATGCTGAGGTTTCCCTTGAGCAAGGTACTAAACCCTGCCCGTCACTCCACCATCTCTCCACATTTGCATGTTTAAGAGCCCTTTGTGTGTGCGTGGTTGCATTCCGGGCCTATACATGCAAAAACTTTAGCGAAAAAAAATGTTTCAATAAAGATCAATAAAGTATCTATCCTATTCTATTTGAATAATACTACAAAGATGAAAAAAAAAAAAAAAACATTAATAACTTAGCTTACATACATCAACAATCTGATTTTTAGACCTTCATGTCTACAGCAAAATTCATATATTACTAATAAATATTGTACCAACAAGATTAAATAAATAAATAAGAGTCAACAACATGTCAAAAAGTGAGGTGTCCTGCGGGATGAAAGCATCTGCTCACACAGACCATGCGCCACAACTTCAAAACAATAACAAAAATATAAAAAAATAAAATACAGTATAAGCCCCTCCAGCTACTTTGGGTTATTCACAACCTCCTCCTTCTCTCTCCCACTGTGAAGCGTAGATAAATCTATAAGGCCTGCAGCTGCTCAGGTAGAAGGCGAGTCGGTGTCATGATTGTGAGCATCAATCACAAACTTCAGTATGAAAGAGCTCAGGACATCACACTAATATTGATCAATAGATATCAGTGGGGAGAAATGGTCAACTGTACTGTATGCAACTATTAGAATAGCATCAGTCACTGTCATTACTAGTCAATTTGTGCATTAATGCTGAGGTATTCTGGCAAGGCCAAGCATTGTTTTGTATAATAATGAAGTTGCAGATGTCAATAGTGATGCTGCACCTCATGTTTGTGGTCTCTTTGTCTTGGTGTGTATCTGAACACCCAAAAGATGCAAACAAGGAGCATTGAGATTTGATGTTTAGAAATATGAGAACCACTGCTAGATTAGTGTATTACTCTATATTTACTCAACATGCGGCATGATACTTTTATTTTAATCAAATTACAATATTTTGTATCTTTATGAAACGTGTTTGTTTCCCCGCATTTTTCATATGCATTTTTCAGCTTCTGTCTTTTCTCCTGAGGGAGGCTCAGGTGTGTGCCGAGAATAACCCTGTAATGCTCAGAAGTCCATGTGAAGCAAAATAATTCCTTCATTAAAATTTAATTTTATGGCTTCATAATCAAAGCTTTCCTACTAACTTAATGTGATTTGAACCAAGTGAAGCAGCTCATTGTGTTTTCAGACAAGACTTTGCTTGGCATTTTCAAATAATCAGTACATGCCTGGGGGTTTGGTTCTTTTGCTGGAATATGAATTGGTACCGATGATGATGATGATGATGATGATGATGATGATGATGATGATGATGATGATGATGGATGAGGATGATGAAGAATTATGTTAAAGTAAAAGGATCGGTGGTTGCCGATTGCATGGCCATGTGGAAGTCTTATCTAGAGTCCGTGTTGAGTTTGTCCGTTCTGGGGTACTGTAGAAACACGGTGAAATACTCTTCCAACCTGAGTATTCATGGTGTCTGCAGATATAAAAGTCTCATTTTAATATAACAAAAAACATGACGATTATACACTTAAAAAAACAGATCAACATCTGCAGTTTGCATTTAACTTAAAATTTGTCACATATGGAAGCTAAATAATCTCTACCAGACAAATTCAGTTATGTTAAAATATATAACTGACCTGAGGACCTTTCTTTCATTGTCTCTGGGTTCAAAATTATACGTTTCCTAACATTGAAAGTATATATTTTTAAAACTGTCACATTGTGAAAGCGGTCTGTTGGTAACTAGATTGACTACATTAAGTTGTAGTCACACTAGTTAAGTACATCTAGGATCATCTAGGATGAAGGCAGGTAGTTACTAAAGTCACCTCAGGTTGTTTTACAGGCTAAAATAACAGAATATTTTAGTGTGTAATCAGTTAAATGTTGTTCAGTACTTTGGTCTTTCTAACCTATATGAAGCCAGAAGGGTAAAGTAACCAAGTGTAGCTGAGGTTTAGAGACAAACGACCACAGGGACATGTGAATCCACAGTGTTGCTCAGAGCTCATGGTGTTAGAAAATAAAACGTCCCTTGAGAAACCGCTTGCCACACCACAGAGTCATTAATTCTGTATCATGACCTGCCTGTCTGTTGGCAGCAGCCAGGCAATGTGTATCCTGTGGCATCATTATATTAGGAGTTGGATCAGAACAGCAACAAATAACAAGAGGGTGGTGTTGTGGGATGGGGTCAGATGTGATGCTGTGTGTAGGTGTGTGTGTGTGATGTCTAGATTAAGTAATAAAATCAAGCAAAATAATGTGATTCTATGATAAAACAGGGGATAGAAGAATCCACAGAGCCTCAGAGACGTCATCCTCACACATTCTGAAAGGCGACCCATAGTATTATTTCACACAACGTGGCCCTCAAGAATAGATAACAGAACAAAACCTGCAGCTTTTACAAGAGTATCACACTTGGTTCAAAGCACTTCCAAAAAGATAAAAACCAAAAATACAAGCCTACACTGAGGATTAAAAGAAACCACCTACAGCAGGCAGTCATGTGAGCTGGACCGACATCAAGGAAACTAAAAAGAAAAGAAAAAAAAAAAGAAAGAGTTGCAGCCCACGTAGATTATAGGTTTCATTCTTGCAGGCAATAGTAGATTGTTACTCCTTTTTCCAAAAGTTATTGATTATATGACATCTTAAGCTTCAGCTTACAGAGATGTGTCAAACTATTGGACCAAACAGTCAAATATATTTGAGCATGCAGTGATGCAACTGTTGATCAAGAAAAAAAAAATCCAACATGTACAACAACAGTATCTTCATCTTTCAGCTGGAGGGTTGTTAGCATTAAAAGTATGGCTCTGGAGAGTCGTACACACATTTTCCCTTTTGGAGTCCCTCAGGGTTCTATTCTTGGGCCAATCCTTTCCCCCTTAATTTGGATCCTGTAGGATCTATTTTCAGAAAATATGGCACCTTATTCTACCTTCCTTTAATATGGACTGATGCAAACTATTGTTGGACTGATATGTGCAATGGTGTCTGTGATACCCCTCGGATGGACCTGTGTTCCCTTAAATCCTATGTACAACCCACTATTAAAATCTGGATGGGCTGATTTTAAATTTGAGTCTGATAAAGTAAGTGATAAAAATCTCGCTTTTTCTAGCCTTTTAATATTTTATGATTTTTAAAAGCTTTGTCTTTCAACAAAGAAAGTCCAAGCGAGAGCACATTTCCCCTGTACTGGCCTGAATTCATGGATGTTTTTAGAATTGAATTTGAGACTTCATTGTTTGCCTAAAAATCATAAAATGGGCTCCAAGATTCCTCTCAGAGCTATTACAACCACACGTCACATCAAGTTCACTCAGGTCTCCTGATCTGAGCTGGTTATAACAAGATAAAATGCATCTTTATTCATTGGCTTTTCACTCAGTAGGAGAGCTGCCTGTATTGTTCTTTTGTCTTTAAAATTAGTCTTTGATTTTATGTTCTTTAGCTATCTTTGATTAAAGCATGTTATTTTGTATGTGGATAGTGGTAGCCCCAGCAGCAAAGATGTCATATAATATTCATATAATGCCATATAATATTGACAATATCAGAAATACAAAGTATGATTGGGAAAGCCTAAAAATGCAGCTTTGATGTTACTGTATGGTTTTAAATCCATTTAAAGAAATAACACTGCCTGATGTGGCGCCAATGTTTGTTTGCTTTTCAGGCACTTAGCATAATTTAGTGCTCAGTCAGACATATCAGTATTTTCCAGTTATAATTACTAGTCATGAACACTCCTTATGTTGGAAAACTGGTAATTAAAGTCACTACAAAATAACATTAAGGCATTAAGTGCTTGGTTTTGGCTCAGCCCACAGGAGAAATTGCTTAGCCAACCAATGTTTTGTTGCCACTGATGCTACAGGGATTTCATTTATTTATTTATTTTTTCTTTTAAGCACTTTATGAATGAATAATGTAATATAACGGGGCAACGAGTTGGGTTTGCATCAGCTTCCTTGGATCTCAGTAGTAAAGATTTTTACTTCAGAGATTACTTTAGAGTTTATTTACTAATATGCAGTTTGTGAAAGCTTAGCTTGCAGCTCTGTATGTTGGCCCCAAGAGTGTTCCTCTTTTGAGGAGATATGTAGGTTAAAACTGGGTTGAATTTGAACTGTAATTAAGTATGGAGTGGGTTCACTTTAGGGGAGCAGTCAAGGTGGTAATCTTTAAAACAAAAAACCTTAAACACACCTTTTAGCATGCTATACACTTGCTATTTGTATTCTATTTTTTTATCATGCACTTCATTTTATTCACTGTTCAGTTTCCCTTAGATTTGTTATTTAAACAGCTTTTTAACTCTATGTTGCATTTGATGTGTGTGTGCTACATAAAATTTGATTTAATTTAAATACAACTGTTAAGCAACACACTTAGTAATAAGATAACATTGATCTCTGAACGTTGTTTTAATATTGCTTTTCATTTTGCAGTGTTAAAAACTGTGCTATTAGCAATTCAGGCAGCGACTGCTTTAAATCACAATTACAGAGGCAGCTACACAAGTGAGTCGTATCGCATTAAATACCAATTAGCAGTATGTGCCAGTTTTAATAGAGCTCTGACAATTACCATTTTTATGTGAGTTTCCAAGGCAAAAAACTTCTGTAGTGTAGTAGGAAGAAAAGTGTGAAAAGTATAACATTTAAAAGTGAGCATACTAAGCATACTTTAATAAGCATACTGTCATCAAAAGTGAACAGTACTTTAGAGTTTTACCAGTATTTCGTCATAAAACGTGGATTATCAGTGGATTATTGTAGAACAAAGTGGATTTGTGATTTTGTACATCCAGCATTTCTGGGCACAGAAGGTGAAAAAGGGCTAAATTCACACCAGAAGCAAGAGATTAGTGACCTGCAGTGACCTGAAGCATTCCCGCTGTGCAATCCATACAAGCTCTGACCGTTGTTTGGCCATCACTTTTTTCACAACTTCTCAGCAACACAGACAAAAGCAGGATGAACTGTCTGAACAGTAACTGGTAAAATAATTCTAAGTTAATGTTCCCACAGTGAAATCTGAAAGGGATGTCTGGAATACCCTGTTTAACCTGCTGCCACTGCATCCCGATACAATAAGTAGAAGAAAATAGATGGGCATGTGATATGTGTACGCAAGGCCTTTCACTTGGCCTTCAGTCTGACTCAATGCCAAGTCTCAAGTAGCTGTAAAGTAACTTGAAATAAACTGTAAAAATATTAAAAGACAAACTGAAACTACTCAAACTCTCAGGTGAACACATCAGGAATCTACAGATGGTCCATGGATGAGCTCTGGTGCACCTAATGATACCACCTAACACTCCTTACAAACCACTATCAAGAGTTCATTTCCAGTGTTGGCAGTGAATGCTTAAAGTACCTCCAGAATGTGTATTTTCTGGTTTTTATGGCTATGCTTAGGCACAAAGCACTTAGGTAACTTAAGGGGAAGATCATTGTCTCGTGATTATGGTTAAATACTGAAATGCTAAAAGCACAAGAAGGCAATGACCAATATCTTTTTCCAACATAAAAATAACATGGTACTTCCTGAAGCATTGACTTCTATCATATAAAAGAAAAAAATAAATAACTTCATGAACATATTTGAGTGAGATAGGGTTGGAAACCTTGACTGATCATTGCAGTATACTTCAGGACGTGTAAAGTGGAACATTTGGGTTATTTGAATGTCTGCCTCCTTTGTAGAGATATTATAAATATGCAAGACAGACACATGTAGGGCATCTAAAATGCTTCACCAAAGTGTAAAATACCTTTTCACTTTCTGCTCTCTCTATTTTGCAAACCACTGAGAACCAATCAGATTTCCCAGAGTCTCTCCCGCATGTAGTGTGCATCCCATTAGCACAGCAGTACCAACCACTGAAACCTATTACTTCTCAAAATGCTGCAAAATAGACCTCAGCAGACATATTGTTACACAAAACCCAAGTCTTTTAAACCACCGGTTGCCGGTTCATTGCCTCAGTGCCTTCCGGCAATTGAAAGAGCACAAAAAGATTTGATCAGCTCCTGGGAGTCGAGCTGCAGCGGTGAAATTGTGAGCCATTCTGTCACAGCGATGGGAGCTGGTTTTCGTTCCTAAGTTATGTGAAAGCAGTGCTATCAGCTCATCAGGACATAATACTGTCTTATCTTCAACCGGCATCTTAAACAGGGCTAATCATGTATATCACATCTGTGTTTTTTGGAATGAATTCACATTTTAAGAGGAGGTACTCATTTACTTGGAAGATTAGGTTTTAAGCAGCCACATCTCTTCCAAATACTCTGACTCTTTGAAAATGACATGAAGCTAAATTTTCCTCTCCCTCCTCCTTTCTCTCACTCCAGCCTGAGGCAAAGGGAAACAAAACAGGCTTTTCACTGGAGCTTTGAGATTGAAAATTTAACCATCGCAAATTAGGTCCTGATCTCGTTTGAGTATTCATTCAAGTGTGATGACATTTACATTTCAAATTCCAAAGTGTCAGAGTTGTTGTTTTTTTCATGACACTACTGTAGTAGTTATAAAAGAATCCAGAGGCTACTTTTTTGAGTTATTCACACATATAATTTTATTTAACTAAACGGAATATGGAGAATTGCCTAAAAACCCTTTAGGGCCATAAAAAGCCAGGCAGATCATTACAGGAAATAACCAGCAAGCTGTGTATCAATAATTTTAGACATAGAAAGAAAAATGATTAAGCATCTCATATACGCCAACTATTAAAACCAACTGTGAACCTGAAAAAGAGATATTTGTGTTTATTTTACCAGTTTGTGGAAACAGAGACATTACACCCATTTTACACATAAAGGTGAGCTTTTGAGCCGGGTTATCTCAGCTTCATTTGAGACTGACATGGATATTCATGTCATATAAGTCAGACTGCAATTATGAGCAGTCAAGTGGGAAAAAGTCTGCTAGATATAGACTTAATTTATTAATATTAATATGAAATATCTGGTCTCACTTCTTAACAAACCAATTCTAACGACTTCTAAAAGGCTATTATGACTAATGCCTAATTACAACGGAATAATGCATGAAAAGCTCACAACTTGTAATAACTTGGGTTTTCACATTGTTGCCATACCACCAGCATACAGTAGATGAGAGCAGGCATACATCTTTCATGTCTTCAGAACGACAACTCTTTGGGTGATAAGTACCGTGAAACTGCCTAATAGCATGCCCAAGAGCTGCTGTGTCATATTTTGCACGAAGAAACCCAACTTTATGGGTTTCTTTACGGTCCCAAAGAGCAAAGGACAGTAAAAGGAGAAATATTTTGTACATATGTGTATGTCTGTGGCTTCTTCATCTTCATCACAAGTTTCTTTGAGAAGATTTAAATCTGGGACTAAGTCTACAAGCAAGTCCAGTTGCCCCAGATTTAACTCTTCTTAAAGGATGATAATCTGGATGACTTCAAGGATCACAGGTTAGTTAATAATGTTACTGAGTAAATGGCGTGCGCCAATTGTGCTTGTGGATTGAACTGAATAAGAAAAGAGTCTTAGTCTTTGTGCTTTTACTCTACTACTAGTATTATTGTATTGTCCCACCATGAAACACCTGCTTTTTGAATGGAGTTTGTAAAAAAACAACTTGACCTGCCTTCTATTGGTGAACCCTTTAAAACAGCATAAAGTGATGTAGGAAGTGGAGCTAAGGATCCAGCATATTTAGAGATTTTATTTGAAACAGCTGGTTAAGAAAGTGAGAAATGAAAACAGTTTTTCAGATTTGGAAATTAGCAATTAATGATTGGTTTCATGGCTGCAGGTCCATTTACCAGCTACATTCTTATAATAAACTCATCCCACAAAGTGTGTTTTGTGTCAGTACCTTCCTTCTTACAGACTACAGCAGTCTTCATTGTTACTTTCAAAGAAAGCCACCAGGCTCACGCTCAGGAGGAAGACAAAATTCACTGACAGATGATGATGATACGATGAAAGGACAGTAAAAACAAGCAGCATCAGTGAGCGGCAAACAACAATAACAAAAACAAAGACAACGGCGCTCCATCTATCCCGATTGGAACTTTATTTTTTTGTTGTTTTCCACAGGTTTCTCCCTCTGACTTTCTAATGATTGAAGACTGCAGATGCACCAAGGGGAAAGGCGAGATTAAACAGTGCCAACAAAGACTGATCGCCTGCATAGAAATGTCAGCACAAGTCATTTCCAAGAGAACTCATGACAAAAAGTGACTAATTCAAAAGGCAGGTTGCTGATGAGAAAAAAAAAGGCTTTCACTCTCCACTGACAATAAAAGAACCGACAAAGAACATGAACAAGGGTTATTCTGTGAGGATGAAAATGGAATAGGATGGTTATTATTGAATGGCTGCTTTCACTCAATTTATACTGTTATGACATTTTTATTTAACTTTTTTGAGATTGTATTTAAATTTCTGTTATTTTACCTCAAGAAAAGTCACCCGGTGCTCATGTGGCTTTGAAACATCAAACAAACTGTAAAACGCAGAACTCAGCCAGCTAAAGTAGTAGCACCTTAGCAAAGTGTAGTGTTGAGCCCTAGAGAAAAACTAAAAAAAAAAAAACGAAACTTCAACAAAAGTTGGTTCTAATATATAAACCCTGAGCTTGGCTTCACAAATATGCAAACGCAGCCACTGTACAAGTCCCAGATGTTACTGAATCCTTCTACTTACAGCTGCACTTTTGCACTTTTTAAGTTAGTTTTAATGAGTTCATACATTTGGCTTCGCTTGAGGCAAGATTTCCAGATCCAGGCCATCATCCAGTCAGTCTAATCAGTCTCAGAGTTAAAAAAACAAACAAGATTTGTCTTCAGTCGTCAGCCAGACAAACACACAATTGCAGCGGCGTCACCACGGAGTCCAGTGGATCAAGGCCTGGCCACCAAATGCTCCCCTCTTGGGTCTGGCTGCAGGAGAGGACCCTGCTTTCACAATATCAGACAACTTGCTGCAACTCCTTCTCAGCTGATTCATAATGCTCTGTGAGACTCAAATCGCTGGAGGGATTACATTTCCCATCTGGCCTGGGAAGGCCTCGAGATCACCCAGGGGGCTGGAAACCTTGCTGGAGAGAGGGACGTCTAAAATACCCTGCTTAACTTGCTGCTACCACAACCTGATCCCAGATAAGTGAAAGACAATGGATGGATATTTTGTCTGTTTTAGTTATTATATTTTATAATATATCACAATGTATTTCTTACACATGCAGAAATATAATAGTTTAAATTTAGTACAGCTTTAGTTATGCTGGACAAACACTTTTATAAATGTATGTACTTAAGCATGTGACATGTATTGAAAGAAAGCTGGCTTTTGGTGGATTCATTAAACAAACATGTACATTTACTTTACTGAATATACTTAATGACTAAAACTGTACTCTCATGATTCAAGATTCAAAAACCACCTCACAACGATAAACACATGCACCCATGAAAAATAAAACTGTATTAAAACACAAACAGTTCACACACACAATGCAGCTTTACTAAGCTGCATTAGAAAGCAGTACCAGTCTATTTGGCCTTGTTTAAAATTGATATTGCAGTGGGTATGAAAGGGATTTGGTATGTTCTGTTTTGGACAAAAGTGTTTTGAAGCAGCTGCCTGATGGGAGTGTGCGCCAGGAGGTAAAGGATTCTTAATAAAGGAGTCTGACTTTCCTTTTTACTCAGTGACTGTAAAAGTCTGATGGTTGGGTTTGAGTGGTACTGGTGAGTTTGGGTGGACACATATATTTTTCTTGCTTTTCTGTGTGTTGAATGTGAAGACTGTCTGGTATTTAAAACTTTCAGTGTCCTCAGGAGAAGAAATATGTGCTGTTGGACATTTTTGTAGCCCCTGTCCACATGTTGTGTAAAACGACAGGTTGTGGTTCATCTTAGTGCCCAGGTACTTAAAAATCTCAACCTGTTCCACCACCTGCCTCTCCAGAGTGGTCCAGAGAGAGTTTAATTTAAGTTTAACTGTTACATATATTATGTATGGTATCCGGTGCCTGGCTCACCCTAAGACAGCTCTTTGGTCTTACTGATGTTCAGTTCCAGGGAACTTTCCTGGAGTTGGGTCGCTATGTTATTATACATGGAAGCTCACTAGTTGTATCAAAAAATACATTGTCGTTATACTGCAAATGGTTAGAAATATTCAAAACACTTCATACACTTCACGTACAGAATATTTGAATATGGGAAATGATTCAAAGTTTTCACTTGAGACAGATTAGAGCTTGTTAGAAGCTGGAATTTTAAATGACATGAGTCTAAAAAGTCCTTATCACCTCTGTGTTTATGCAGAGCTTCAAATGGAACAGCCTAAGATAATTCACTGCAAAATGACAGTACTTAGCATTCAAAAGGCCAGCACCAACAGATAGCTCCCCCTTATCACTGGACCGGGATGTAACAGAGTTGAACTGTATTAAATTATTCAGCTTTTTTTATCACCCTGAGACAATATTAGCATTTTAGATAAATTACCAAACCCTGGCACTTTATCTCACTTTTTAGAACTTATTATTTAACACACTGCTTTACAGTTTGGGAACAGAAATAAGCAAGGATAATGGACGGTGCTTTATATTTCATCTTGAGGGGTAGCCTATATAACGAGTTTATGACATGGGGCTTTCCTTCCAGACGGCCATCAGGCGCCGAAGTGTTAGAGGTCTTTAATCAAAATTTACTGGAGTGTCCACTTATACGAGCAATTTTATTGATGCATTAGCAAAAAGATGAATGTCTTCATTCAAACAGAGTTAAGGGTTGTTGGAGTGACCCTGTCAAAGAAGTCCTGTACTGTATTTGAAGTTACAAAACAGATGCTAAGATGAAGATTTTGATACTGAAATGCAGTCTATATCAACCACATCAATGGTTCCTGGAGAAAAAAAAAAGTAATCAATCCAAGATGCTTTCATGTTTTTATTTATTTATATATATATATAAATATATATATATTATATATATATATATATATATATATATATATTATCTATATCTCTATTATATATATATATATATTGATCCACTGCTTTTGGCCTTTCTGAAAAGAAATATGATTGCATGATTAAAGTGATTGCATGACGCCAATGCAAGGTTTTCATCTCTTTTATCCCAGAGAGCAAAGAAAACACCTTTTCATCATGTGGCTCTCACAAGAATGAGCAATGCTTTGCAGTTCATTGTGTTCTGGTCTAGTCTAAGAGCCCAGTAGACTGTCAGACATGTCAAACAATTTGTGTTGTACTAAAGGAAATCTAGAAACATGTGGAGGTAAATATTCCAAAGACAAAAAAAAAAGAAAATTTGCTTCAATATTCCCATTAATTACATTTTGCTCAAAATGTATCATGTGGCCTCTTGGTTGGAATCCAATATCTTTGACAGTAAATTATGAAAATATGCAAGCAGTGATCTTCAAAGATATTGGGACCCAAATTACACCTGGTGCACAGCGACTAGACTGACTGATGCAACACCCAGCTTCTTACATTGAGTAAGTAGCAAATGTACTTGGGTATGTTGAGGTGTGGTCAGGTACATTGTTGGCACCATGTTATCCTTATCAGAAAGCACCATTAAGCGATAAAAACCTGGTCTAAAGTCAATGCTGTAACATATTCCTGGTGTTTAATGGAAGCATTTCTCAGAGTTTAAGACACAACTACATAGAAGGGCTGAAAAAGATAAATAATATTGATAATATAGAGGACTGGGAGATAGTGGAGGCATCCACCAACCCATTTACTGCCGTAAACGGACTCTTATCCCGCCAGGCTGTAATAGACATCTGTAATCTCCTGTCACATGATTTGGTGATGAATTCTGCTGCTCCTGTAGATGGTCTGCTCGTGCACTTTAATTTCAGCAGATGCACTTCCTCAGCATAGAACTTGGACAGACACATCTGGCGATGACACTGGTTTAATAATTCTCTTTGCACATTTTGCCTTATCACGCACCCTCATTATGCACTGTAAAAGTAGATGGATCGCTCAAATAGCACCCATTGCCTTTGTCAGTATTTCCACGCCATGAATCTGAAAAAAAAAAGCAAGAAAGCAAACAAACTCAGCCTGAAAGGCCCTTCTTCTCACAAAAATTTCTCAAAAACAGCCAATGATTTCATGCCTGTGCTATAATGTTGATTTATTATAAACTCAAAATAGATTTTCATTACATTTTTCTATGACCTCAACTGCAGCTCTGTTGTTGGAGAATGAAGGACCTTTTTAAATGTCCACAAAGGGTTTAATGATGATAGGACGGACGGGAAGTGTCCGACTCCCCGCCAAGTCTGTCCTCACCCCATCCAACTGGACATTCTGCTCTTACATGATCCCTGATGATAAGATATAATTAAATATACCCAACGCTCTGCCACTGGTATCAAACAGACCCCCAAAAACCACACAACACCCTGAGCGCCTGCAGTAATGGCTTCGTAAACAGCCTGCTATTCTGCTACGTAATGACCCATGAAGGAACCCTTCTGTGAGCCAGTAGCTATATCTAGCCCATGGCTTTTGGCCTGCTCATGAAATGTGCTCTGACACTGACAGAGTGGGACAGGTGGCAGAGGCTGGAAAGGATGCCAAGGCTGACGCTGCTCACTGCTGCTGCAGCCGAGATGCGTCCAGCGCTCTGTGACGGAGAGTCAGAGCTTCTGAGGGGTCGACTATGTTCTTCCAGGTCACCTCTCGACACCACTGACAAAACGGAGCAACAAGGCCGAACCTTGGTGTCTGGAAGTTATTTTGCCATTCACTTGTCCAGTGGCGCCAGCAGAAAAAAAATCTGATGGTGGCTAGTGGGTGGCAAGGCTAATTCTTAGGGTGGCATACCCCCCCTCCTCAAATATATATATATATATATATATATATATACAGCGCCGGTCCTGGCCCCCCCCGAGGCGAACATTTTCTCGTGCGCCCTAACGGCCGCCCGTGCGCCCCTGGATGCGCCGTGCGCCCCTGGATGCGTGCGCCCCCATCGGTCTGTCCGACGCCCCCCTCTGCCTTGTCAACACCCCGCTCCTGTATATATATATATATATACACACACACACACACACTATTTATATTTTTTAACATATTTTACTTGTATTTACTTGTATATTTAAGTTATTCAACTATTCATGGCCAGCAACACACAATTTACAGACTACTGTTGTTTCTTGGAAGACCAACCCCCATTAGGGTATGGAGGGCACCTTACTGTATATCACCACTAAATGCCGCCGTTACACTAATAAGGCCAGGGACATACATACCCACAAAAGTCCTCTTCAGAATTCGTTGTAACATTGGTTCTGCTGCTTGGATGCACCGCATGCTTTCTTCAGCTTCCAAACTGACTTTCGGCAGCTCCGAACATTGTGTCGAAGAGAAGGGAGGGGGAGGGGTTGGCGAGGGGGGATCTGAACGGAGCAATGTTGGATCTACTACTGCATGCAAGATTGGGTGTAGGGACCCCGTTGTACTCTGATACTTATTCTTACTAGTATATATTATTGTTGTTGCTTTTTATGTTAAAAAATATATGTTCAAAACATATCCGAGATCTACAGAAATCCAATGCGCCTCCTTGGGGTGGCTACAGGGTGGCTCAGAGTAATCTGGTGGTGGCTGTAGCCACCCCAAGCCACCATGTGGTGGCGCCCTTGCACTTGTCCTGCAGGGAGTTTGATTATTAGGCGTAGGAGTAGCATTACCGAAGCTTCATTATTGTGGAGTTACTACATATGTTCCTGCAGATCATGTTAGCCAGTCAATCCATCAAGATACTCCAATACACTAAGCAGCCAGCTGCCACAGACAGAGGCTGTAATGTTGTCTCACAAATCTGATGATGATCTGATGTCATCATGAAGCTCCAGGAGTAGCTATATGCAAAAATGACAGTATAACAGCAGTACATACAGGATATTATATACATTAACAACTGTTCGGTCTGGACATAGATCCATACAGTAAAAAAAAAATAGTGTATACTCATACTGAAGAAGAAACACACATTTGAGGTATGCATCTTAAGCACATCCATCCAAATGTATCGCAGATTTTAACAGAATTTTGCAGAAGAAAAATGTTCTCATCCGCTACCGTTATGTGAATATAAGAACTCGGTTCACGAGATAAACAGTAGGTGGCGCCAATTTTCCACCCGGACAACCAAAAGGAGAGCAAGAACAAGATGAAGATCTAGTGGAACAATGCAGAAAACAGATCTGTGTGGAGTGATCATGCATGTAAGGAAACAGCTGATCAGTCATGTGACTTCAATGTCACTTAAGATGAAAAATATGTTGTATAGAAACAGCTACTTTAAAAGTGGTTTTAAAGTTGCTACCACACACTCTTAGCCTTGCAGTCTTTTCCAAAAAGCATTATGGTTGTACACTCAGAAAAATTTAACTTTAACTAGACTTTAGATTTATTAGCTAGTTAACAAAACGATCAATTTTTATGTTGGTATGGTATTAATAAGTAGAATTTTACTTTTTAAGATGTTGGACATATGGACCCAGCTATAGTGCATATAATGGTCATCAGTCAGCAACACTGTCAACACAGTAAGAAATAAAAGACATCAAATGTTTCCCTGCGTCTGAATTATTGAATAAAGGAAGGTTCACTTCAACACCAACACACATCGAGACAAATATCAGTTCCTTTTTCTCTGAGTCTAACCTCCACCTCCGCTGTCATCTTTCTCATTTCCTTGCGACAGTCTTGTTACTTGATATATAGAGAGCTTTCATTGCTATGGCGACAAGTGAGGCTCTGTGTCGTGATGACCGGCCGTGGGTCATCTTATCAGCTCGGCTGTCCATCTGTCCGGTCTGTTTTATGTCATCAAAGGACTAAAATTAACTCTGTTTTTCCGTCTCAGCTGCAAAGGATTGACACTCGACAACCACAATGAGTTTAAAGTGACTGCAGCTTTCTACAGATTAAAAAGGGTGGAGGGCAAGAATGTCAGTGGTTATATTGATCACCTGTTTAATGTAATATGTCTGAAATGTATCAGTTATATTTTTATCAATCTTAGGTATTTTCTGACACAAGCTGTACACCAAGAAGAAACTGGTTTAGCAAAAACATTCCACTCTACACATACAGCGCCTGACCTCGCTTTTTGAAGGGTTGCTTCTTACATTGAAAGATGAGTGTTGTATTTTCTTCTGAAAAACTTTGTGTGTGGGTTGGGTATAGATTTTGTGCAAGTGAAAAGATTTGAAGTGAAGTGAACAACATGATGGGCAGTTACTACGTGGCAAATGTGTTGAAACAACTCCACAACCGCAATTTCAATCTCCAAGAGTAACTCTGTATTGTGCTGACACCATGCTCACTGCCACTGAACAATATATACTGCACATACCTTGTGGATTGGAATGAAGGAATATGTCTTCAGTGCAACATTACATCTCTTAAGGTGCAGTGGTTGGCACTGGACAACAACAAAGCTCTACATTTTGTTTGTTTTCCATTTACACAACCCAAAGTGTCGTTTTTTTAATGACCTGTGAATGAGACTCAACAATCAATGGGGCCCACCTTTAAAGTAAATCACACTCCAACAAATTGTTATTGTTCCTTTTATTATCTTTACTTTATTATCCTCATTTTTCCTGATTCTTACACAAGCTAAAACAAATTAAAAGTCCTAAAACAAACCTAACCCTAACCTCGACATTTGAAAGTTTGTACTCTCTTGGCAGAGCATTCTCACCGGAGACTTCTGGCTAACTTCTGCTTTAGCCCCATGCTAAATGAATGGGGATAAAATAATAAAATTTCACAATTTTTTTAGACTTTCCAATCGTTATCGGACTGAATGGATTTAACTCTGGTAGTGTTCCAAACAATTCATCCACCGTTTTGCATTTGCAACAGTTGCAATGGAGTATGGTGGTGGAGTATGATGTAAACATATCTCAACAGTGACTGTGAGTATCTCATTTGCCCCCTGAGGGACAGACATACCTAGAGGGCCAATAAAGAGACACTACCTATGGACCACCTTTACAGTAACCAGGGTCACTGATGCGGTGGTCCAACAGGATTTTTCCCAGTGTGTCTGATGGCCAGTACACCACTGAAGGAATTTAAGCTGAATGTAGCTGTGGCTACACGGTTGTCAGAAGGATAAATCCATGGCTTAGTTTCAGTTTGTTCTGGGGAATTGTTAAAAATAAAAACACCTTACCTTCAAAAAATATTTTATTCATCCCTTTGGGGGATATTAGCCCGGAATACACACACATGCACACACAGGACCTACCCATGCAATAGTTGGAGTGGAGAAATGCCACATTGTATGGCACTTCAAGCAGTCAAGGGTTTGGCGCGTTGCTGGAGGGCACATCAGCAGTGGCCAGGAGGTGAAATGGCAGTTCTCTGTGCTGGACTTAAACTGGCTACCCTTCCCATGCCCCTCAGGGCTGAACTGAGTATAAAATTCAAGGTGTATAATCTAATCTAAAATGTCATGTCTGACCCCTGACCAACCAGGATGCCATGGAAACCAGTAATTGTACATTTTCATCTGCTGGTCTCAGAGAATAAAGCCACAAATGGTTTTGAAATACTGACAGAGAAACTAATGGCAGAGTCACTATTTTTAGCTCTGCTCATTTTCCAAACCATTAGGAACTCCTTTTCACCATCCTCCTCACCGGCTGTGTACAACACTGGCGTCAGAGGCAACATGTTACATTCACTAAAATCATCTCAACTAATTTCCAGTACGTAAAGTTAACGCTGTGAATTCTGACTCCTTTGGTCCTTGAACAAATGTTTAGCCAAAATGCCACTCCAGGTAATCCACCTCAATCCAGATTTTTTTCCATATGACTAACCTGCTTCTTGACCTTTTAACCAATCACTTTATTTCATCTTACTCCCAAACCAGTCAATGCATTCTATATGTAGATACATACAAGGACGGGGACTTCTTTCCCAATTCAATGCAATCATATGGGGTGCAGTTTTAACACAAAGAATTAAATCATACACTTCTAGTACGTATCACAAGTCATATTTTCAAAAACAATGGAAATCTTTTTTTTTTTTTTTTATTTGAAATTGCTCATTGTTACCAATGATCCATTAGAAGTTTCCATTACAAATTGACATTCCTCGTTCAAAAGAAAACTTGCCAATAAGATGATCACTCTGTATGTGTGTCCAATTTTCATCTCCTGATTATTAAATAACCATTTCCCTGTCATTTTGTTAATCAATTGTAAAATTACCAGAAATCACCAACTTTCCAGTATCAGATATGAAACCAAATTTCAGCACTGGAATCAAAACAACAATGTGCTAATATCAGTTTTGTCTTGTCCTCCAGAATAACTAAAATATAACAACTTGTGGATGATTCACCCAGCAGCCCTCAGTCCTCGATTCCTTCCTTTGAACAGCAAAGTCAAGATTCTCCGAATTCTCAGTTTTAATAGATTTTCAGACTAGACTGAGTGTGCACATGACACCAAGAAATGCCTTTCAACAGAAAGTGGGTTCACTCCGAGGATGCAATTCATCAATGGTGCAGAAGACTTCAGCAGATGAATCAGTGAGGGAAATAAATGGAGGGGAAAACACAAGAGGAAAAGAAGGCTGGCTCGCACTGTCTTCAACAAGACGAACATGTCCGCCCCCCTGTGTGAATCGCATGTCAGCCAGAGGACATGACAGGTCTTCTGATAAAGACACTGCTGTGAGTGCATGACATTTTTTTTTTTTTACGATTCACGTCTTGTTTCTCCTAGTTTGAGCTTGAACAAATCCATGAAGCACGATTCATTCTTTCACTTGCTCAAATGAAACAGTTACCATGAGCGACAGAAGACAGACACGAGTGTTTTGTACCTGCAGCTCAGAATTTTAATTAGCTCACGACTTACATGATGAACAAACAAATCAAGACACACGCCTGCTTTGTGTGAAATTCCCATGTGAAATTGATGCCATGCCTCTCAGAGAAGCAGCAGAGATAATTAACTAATTGAAACTGTTGGGAAAGTTTTGAAGACATAAATTCAGTCAAAGCGCTTGAATGTTGTTAGTTTTCACAGTAGCGCGGCAAACAGTGGGTCGTCATTTGCAGATAATATAAAAGATTACGGCAAAAAGAGAAACAGCAAGCAAAAAGATGTTGTGATGTTGTTGTAGATTTGATCTTAATGGCTTTAGCTTATCAGATCCAGTCATGTTTTTAGGGCTTAATTAGCCGTCTTTATGATTCTTTGTTTCTCTAAATTACATAGTTACAATACAACTCCTCCCAGGCTAACAAGAACAGAAATTGACTGGAGCGCAGCACATTATTATGTATTCAAACTACATCATTTTGTAAAATAAGCATATTTATCATTCCCAACAGGCTAGAGCAAAATAAAGCTATTGGAAAACAACCCTCTCTTGAACCTCGGAGACTGAGCTGGGCGCAGATACGCTCTGTAGTGTTGAATCGGAAATTCATTTCCCTGTTGCAACACTGTGTTTTTTGTTGTTGTTGTTATTTTTGTTTTGTTTTTTGCTGTACCAATGATGAAAAAACACACAACCACAGCAGACGACGTTTAAACCATGTTTTTTGGGGATTTTTTTTTAAAGAGAAATGTTGCTTCATCTCCCAGCAGGCCACACTGAAGATACAAATCCAACACAATTAGTGAATCCAGAAATACCAACTTGTGTAGCAGCTTCTGTTTCCCAGGCACAAAATGCCACCAAGGCCTATACAGTATGTGGTCTATTAAATTTCAGAGAATTCATGTTTTTAAAATAAAGATAGAGATGTTTGGAATGACAGCCCCGTTAACTGGGCTACAGGTGCTTTGTTGTGTTTGACCTCTGACTTCTGAGCAGAGATCAGGATCTTCCGTTCTGGCAACTGGGAAATTTCTTCTTTATCACTTGTATTATAATGCATATCTTATTCATTTGAAGTATATATTATATACAACCTTTAAAGTTTTCATACTAGATCAAGTAAGGTAGTAGAGGTAGCAGCAAAACACATGAGTGTGCTAAAGTATGTTTTATTAAATAGTTAGAAGATAATATCTCAATCAAATACTTGAAAAAGTCATCAGACCAAATTTAAACATTTACGAAAATATGAACCCCATGTGGCCATGTAGACAGGCCACCTTAAGGACCCAGCAGGCTAACATGCTGATCATATTCTTACTGCATAACAGTTTGACAATCATCTCCTGACCCGTGGCGCGTCAACATCGCTCTCACTCATCTTTCCTGCCAGCGTCTAATTAAGCACAACACCCTTGATATAAAAACACTGCAGATTGGCCGTTTGGGAAGACAGACGAGCTGACAAGACAGCTGAGTGTTTAGACCGAGCATTTTTCTGCCACAGCAGAGGAGAGCTGGTCCTTCAGTCCATCAGGGAGGCTGGGAGGATATGTCAGTGCCCGCTAATGTTGGATAGCTTGTCGACTCTGTGGGGGCGGAGGGGCGCTGCCAAGTGGAAGCTCGACCTCTTCTAAAGGGGATCTTGTAGGGTCATTAGACGAAATAATTGATTATTTATAGATGGATCAGAGATGCCCTTGATAGCCAGTGCCGGGGTGGACGATTGCTCAGCTGGCCTGTGGCAGTGTATAAATCAAACTGTGTTTTCTTTATTTTTTTTTTAATCAGAGACAGTGCTGAGCTGAATTGAGAAGTAGGAGGTGATGTTAATGAGGCCAACAGATGTGTGTTAAGCAGAGAGGGTGACTGTATTTACTCCTGTTCATCCACAATACAAATTGGTTAAAGCTACAAACCGAAATTGGTAAATAAATGAAGTAAATTCGCAAAATAAATTTGCCCCTCTACTGTTTGACAAGTTCAAATTAATCTTGATATAAACAATGAGAAGGATAGCAGTTCTGCTGATCAGGTGTAACTAAATTAGCAGAAAGAAATTCTTACTCACACTGAGGATCAAATAAAAAACACACTACAAACACTGAGAAACACGCTGGGATCACATTTTTGAAGACAGAAAAAGAAAGGTAAGTCCTGACCTCTATGTATACTGTGGGAGGTACTTAAGGTGGACTGGAACTGCAGATGAATCTCTTTGTGGCGAAGAGGGGAAATTCACCTGAAATCTGCAGCTTGTAATTATATCATTGAACTTTCTAGATGTTTTGTCATCATTATATTACTATGCATGAGAACATATCTTTGTGTACTTTCAGTCTGGTGGTTAGCCAGGAAAGTTTCACTGACAGGATGCCTCTCACAGTTACACACTAACATCTGGAAGTTTCCCAGTACAACCACAGTCTGATCTGCTGGCCACCCAGCAGCTCCACTGAAGCCTCACACATTAATGATTTATTTAGTTTTAGGCATACATGACTTATTTTATATACCTTGGTAGGGTTTAGGCAACAACACCACTTGAATTTTGGAGACGATCAGGGATGAAAGTAATAATTCAGGGCTGACTTTTGGATTCACACCGGAGAAGAACAGCAGCTTTCTGGGAGAAGGGTAGAGGTATGGACATTGTGCCCCTATGTGCAGAAACATTGGAAGTTTTGCAAATATTGGGATGCTATCTTGACACGACCCAACTTTTCCTGTTTCATGGCAATGCCCCAGTGCATAGAGAATGGTTATACAATATGATGTGGAACGACCTGACATCCAACACTTTTGAAATTAACTGGAATGCTGACTGTGAGTCAGACCTTATCGCCCAGCATCAGTGTCTGAAACCAGAGATACTCTTAATACGCTGAATACTTGAAACCTTCAAAGAAGAACTGAAGCTGCAGCACAGGCCAACCCCCAACCAACACCGAATGGCCATAGTTCTGAAAGCACAAGTTCAACAATTAGATATAAAAAGATGACATTTCCATTCAAATAATCTTAAAAATTAGGGGTGACAGTTAGCTCAATAGGTAGAGTGTCCGCCCCGTGTCATTCCCCTTCTCTCACTCCTCACTTCCCTGTCCATCTTCAGCTGTATCTGTCAAAAAAAAGCTTGAAAACAAAAAAAAAGAAAAGAAAAATCCCTTTCCTTCAGCAGCCTCTTTGTTTCACCTAGCTAATCAGCAACTTACGGAAGACCAGAAAAAAAAACAAAAAAAAAAAACAGGACAAGACAGAGTGGATGGGAGGCACCATGCTATCTGAGGCCTCAGCATGATTTTAAATGACACCATTAACGAGGTCGTAATTCTCATTTTATCTGGGCCTGCAAGCACACCGAAATGATGACCTCCCGGAGCGTTCACGAGGCCGGACACTCGGACTTGGTGAAGAGAGCCAGCGGGGGAGGTGAAAATTAATGCAGATAACCAGAGGGCGCCGTTATTAGGGTCTAGAGAAGGCCTGATCCAGCCTATTGTAGGTAAGCACCCCCCAACAGCAGGAAGTGGTTTATGTCGGGTCGGGTTATTTCAGACAAGATGAATAAAACATCATCTGGTTTCCACTGTGGGGCTAAGTTGGAGCTGATCAGGCCAGAGCCAAATTCAATGTCAAATAAAGTCAGTAACAGAGATTCAATACTGCTGTGCAATACTGCTGACCATTCACTACCTACTTCTCTATACTGTCTGTCTATGGCTGCAACAAATGTTCGTTATCCACAAATCAAACTTTTTTTTTTTTTTAGTTAACTGATAAATCACTGAATGGTGACAAATTTCCAGACCCTAAATGGTAGTTTTCAAAATGTTTTTTTCTCAAAATGCTGCCAAAACCCCAAACCCTCATTTACGTGAAAGAGCCACAGGTCGGATTCAAACCCTGGGCCGCCACGCCAAGTACTGAGCCTTTGTACATGGGGCAGATGCTTTACCGACTGTGCTAAATGACACCCTAATATTTGGCATTTTTAACTCAAAAGTGACTTGAACATCCATCCTTCTATTTTCCATAACTGCTTATCCTTATCGGGATTCCCGGGAGCTTGAGCCGATCCCAGCTGACATTGGACTGTGGGAGAAAGCCAGAGTAGCCGGAGACAACCCATGCAGACACAGGGAGACCATGCAAACTCCAGCACAGAGAGGCCCCAGCTGGCTGGTGGACCTTCTTGCTGTGGCGGTGCCGCCATGACTTGAACAATTAACTGATCATCAAAATTCAGACTCATTAAAGTTTTCTCGATCAACAAATGGATTTACATGATGATTATGTCCATTTTTTTTCTGGGTCATCCATTAGTCTATTGTGAATCACAGTGTGTCCAGGTGGAAGGAAACACCCTGCTCAGGTAAGTCTTCCACTATAGCCCAACTGTGCTGCTAACTCATGAAATTTATGTAGGGCACATCCGTATATCTGTGACTGCACTTTTGAGTCATTGCACTTTTCCTGGTTTGTTTTTACTATATCTGTTGTCCTCTGTTATCTGTACACTGTAACACTGATTTGTAGCATTTGCATTGCACTGCGTTTCAAAAATCACTTTTGTGGAAATGAATGCGGGAACGAAGGCAATGATGCACAGGAATAATGAGCTCTGGTAATACAGCGTCTCACGGAAACACTCAAAATACCGAGTTATGATGTGTGCTGAGGTGCATGTGGTTACTCGTAGCAGCCTGGTGTCGTTTGCATTTGTTTCAATCAGAATAAACACGGTGGATGCCCGTGGGTAATGACACTGGGCTCTGGCGCGGCACTTCTCAATTCAGAGGCTGCAGATTAGTATACGAGCCCTGCTGCCATCGGATGTCTGCAGGGATTTAATGAACTGAAGGAGAAACTTTACAGCAGCTGAGGACCACAGATACCATTTGTAATTTATAGATGCTTGAATCACATTGAATGTTTATTTTTTTGATGTTCATTTAAACACATCTACCGGTTAGAGAGTGTTTAATTAAAATTGTTAATTTACATTTCATATGATTCTAAGGCATCTGTTTTCAGTGCAATGTCTAAGACCCAATTTTTCACAAAAAATGAAAAAGAGCCCAAATGACTGCTTCGCATTGTCTTGGATTCAGTGAACCCCCCACTCACCTGTCCAACAGTGAATTGTGGGCTTCGCTCTGGGCATTAAAACATCACACAGTGGGCAAAGCCAATTTCAAGGTCAGGAGAATAGCTGTCAGAGGGCTACAAAAATATTTCTATTTTATAACCATGGTGAATATTTAGCTGTAATTGGCCTGAGGGTGTTCATTATATTTAGATAACTGCATGGCTCTGACATAACTGACTCATCATTCTAAATTCACAGCTTCTCCTAAAGGCTACTGCCTCATTTATATTTTAAAGAAAAGGGGTTAATTTTACACTTGAATTTAATACAAAACCTTTTTTTTTTTTTTTTTTTTTTTTTTTTGCAGGAACACCCTAATCACATTCACACCCGGAGGCTGCCACTGTGTGACCCACTTCCCACTGAGCAGTTCCACTGGAGCAGTTTGGGGTTTACAGGGCTTATGGGTATCACAGTAGTGAATATGTGGGAGGGAGTTAACCTTTTGCACCACCCACAAATCTAATTACCACGATTGTATTGAATGCCATTAGGCATTTTTTCTTATTTATTTTTTTTTAAACCACTCACTCTGTTCTTTGGTGTGGCCATGCGTCTTTAGTGCATCTTGACGTGAGGAGACAGCAGTGGTTAGATAATTAAACTGTGGCCTTTAACAGCCAACGGTGCTGTTGGTCTCACTGTTGCAAGGATGCTGCATGAAAGGAAACACACACACACAAGTTTCCACACAAGTATATGTGCTCAGGCAAAAACATGCATACATTTACCCGGGGTTGTGTGCCCGTGCACGAACATGTACGCACTGCAGCCCTCCTGCTATTGTCTCCTGACAGCATTTGTTCTTTTTTTCCACCATTGTCTAACCTGTCAAGCCCTGCCAAAATATGTTTTCTGTCTCCCTGTGGCTCTGTGCACACAGACACCACCTTCCAATTATCTGAAGAGAGGCAGACAGAAAACTGGGTTGATAAATCTGAGGAGCTTTTGACAGTGAAATGTTTCACAAGGTGATTCTCTTCCCCCTCCTCCTTTTCTTACCTTTCTTCCCTATGTATCATTTCTTTCCTGATCCTTCCTTATGCATCACATAACTCAGCCCCGAGTTACCTAACTGCTCTTTTCTCTATGTGTCTCAGACAAAGAGGCACATAGCTCGCAAGGCTACAAAAGGTGAGTCTGACTCTGTCAAAAACACAACCATGTTTTAATTAATAAGTTTCACTGCTGTGTATATGTGTGTGTGTGTGTGCGTGCGTGTGTGTGTGTGTGTTTGTGCATGCATGTACAGAACTCTGTATTGATGTGATTGTGCGGCGTGGGATTTGATGAATGTGTGTGTGTTTGTTCACCTATGTCAGGTCTAACCTTCTGTCATTTGTCAGCATTGTGCTGATGAACAATGCCTTGGTGAACTGAACACATTAATTAAGATGGAGACGCGTCTGACTCGTATTTAGCCTGTAAATTGCTGCATTTAAATATCAACTTAAAAATGTGAAGATAAATTAATTAATTGCAAAAAGAACAATCTATGAAAATAAGTAAAATAAAACAAGACACTAAGACAAAACAAAAAGAAAGCTATTATTGAAAAAAAAAACAATAATTAAAATGTTACAAAATGAAAACAAATCAAAATAGCTCTTGCGGATCTACATTGCTGATCTTTAATAGACATGCTAAAGTTTATTAACCTTTTATTTTCTCAAAATGAACAGAAAGCATATAACCATATAACAAAATATAACAAAAGATATCACAGCAATACAGAAGTGAATTACTTTTAAGAGCTACATAAACACAGACCGCAGCTGTGCAGTGATTATTAATATTGATACGATGTGTTGTATAATCACTAAAGCTCGTATGTCTCCATAGAGGCTAAGCTAATAGCGGAGAGCATTTACAGGGTTTCAAATGATGCCACGAGGGCCATGCTATCGTTTTCAAACCAATTGGGACGGGTGCCAAAGCACCAGCAGTGAAGGTGCACTTTTCTCACTGGCTAATGACCATAAAGTGAATATACATCTCCTCACCACTCCGACCACTAAATCTGCAAAAAAAAGAAAAAGGAAAAAAAAAAGCTTCTTCTCCATCATGGCGGTACCCCACAGCGGAGATGATATAATGTGATCGTAAAAATGTGGTCTGGGGAGAGGCAGAAACTCAGCTTTCTTCCATCAGTGATAATTTGTTTTCCCCAGGAGGTCCCACGGCCCGGGTTTTACCCGCCACCTCGCCTGCTTGGCTCCCAGCATGCAGCAGGGTGCGATGAGTAGCGTCACTCTGGTTCATATCAGTCATTGTAATGGTTTCTGTCCTCACTGGGAAAGCCTGTGGCCACTGATGAATAGGAAAGGAGTAATTTATTTACATTGCTTCTATTATCATAGATTTGTAGTCCGGTCTTGTCTACAATGAATACAGATTTTTCATTCGTATCCTACTGCCTATAGGCTCCATCTTTATATCTATTTTCGCCTGCAGTTAGATCTCATGACAGAGGCTAGTTATTAAGTAATCCAGGAAAAGGTTTTGCTGTTCACTCCTGACCTGCTCCATATATAAACAAAACCCACACTCATGCCCTACAAATTGCCTTGAATAATTGCATATGTTCAGAGATTGAAGCATATTGAACATTGGCACAACTCCACTGAGAATTTCATGAATTCAAACCAACTTATGCTAAAGAAGGAATAGGTTCTAAAAACCCAAATGGAAACAAAACACACACATTCTTATATCTATTGTGGGTCCAGTGTTTAAAGTCGTTTTCTGGCTCAGGTTCTACCAATCTGACGACGCCTGGAATTGCTCAACATCTTCCTAGTTTCTTTTAAATACAGCATATCTGTATTGTTGTCAACACCATATTTTATGATTTATCTTCTGATATGTTCTGTCCAACCTGGATGAGGGATCCCTCCTCTTGTTGATCTTCCTGAGGTTTCATTCTTTTTCCCAAAGAGGGTTTTTTTAAGAGGGGAGTTTTTCCTGATGTAAACTGAGGGTCTAAGGACAGATAGTGTTATGTTGTACAGATTGTAACTCTCCTTTAGGCAAATTGTGATTTGTGATACTGAGCTATGTACAGAAAAAAATGACTTGATCTCAGCTACAGTAGATTTTCCGTATTTATGACTTTAAATACAGTTGCCATGCAGAGATTTTGCACATTGTCATTAGACATAACGTTGTCACAAATGTTTCTAGAATGGGCATTCTTGACTGTCAGTAGAAATATGGTGCATCAGAAACAGCGCCATCTAGAGCCACAATAGTGAGGCACAGCTGTGCTTAACACACTGACACTGGCAGCATTTGGGAGAAATTAGAAAAGTTGGATAATGCCAACTTTTGAATGGCCAAGTCACATTCAGACAGAAAAGTGAGACTCAGCACCTTTGCCAGCAGATTTCATTTGTGAGTGAACTCAGTCAAACAAGATACAGAATTAATTTTACAAACAGAATAGTTTTCTGAAGGTCAGAACTGTGTAAACACATTTAGGCACAAGGTACCCGAGCACTTAAGCTGAAAAAACAAACAAACAAACAAACAAAGTATGCATTTGCATGCACACACACAAACACATAGATCAAATCACGGCCTTGTTTATGTCTCCTAAGAGTGACAAGAAGCTCACTAAAAGAAAATTATAAAAACCCGGTGCTCATGAAGGCTTTAATAAATGACATTTTGCCTTTGAGTGATTCAAAGTCAACGAAAATAAAAGTGAAAAGTATTTAATAATACACAACCTAAATCACAAAATATCTCACAGTGTGTTTCCTGTCGAAAGAGAAAGATGGAGGAAGTATTTGACAGAAACATTTGAGGCTGTTTGACTGCATATACAGTTTAGTTTAGGTTTAATTTAATTCATTAAAACTAAATAGCAAAACGAGCTCTAATTGAACATAGATGACAGTTTCAATGATTCATTTGGGGAAATTTTTCAGTCATATGAAGACAAACTGCCTTGAGACAGCAGCTTATCCCAGAATGCACTGGGACAGGGTTAAGTTCAGAGAGTATAAAGAATGGACGTGACGTCAACCATAAGTTTCTGAAGAGCTGTTCAGAATGTGTTGCATCTGGAAGTCGCTATCATGGCAGTTTTGCCTCTGCTCTGCTGCTGCCTGGCTAATCTAAAAATGGGCAAAGACGTGGATTGTAGACCTGAGGCAGGCTGAGCGATGCCTGAGTGCTCAAATAAGCCATCTATGACACCCAACTGTCAAACAAGACATCCATGCTGTTAATTATACATAACTTTAAGCCCTGGTATAATTTGAATGCGTTGAGTACAGTTGTCTTGAGTGTCAAAATTAGCTATAGAGACAAACTTTTTTTTTGTACCAGGCTCTAAACAAGTTTATTTCTGTGTTGATGTTGCTTGTTTTAATATAGGGTCATCCTGTAACCAGCCTCAAGTGGCTGTTTATGGAACTGCAGCTTTTGGCACAGTATTTCAGTATTGGCTTCACAAGATGCAGGCACTGTCTTCGTTGACCTATTCATAAACCTGAAGTTTTTGTGGCTGTATAACAACATGCTGCCATTTCAACACCTACCAACAGAAATATGTATGAATAATTTGATTCTCATTTGTTCTCATAAAAACATGTAACTCAGCAATTCATTAATATTTCTTTTTCTGTCAACACCTTGAACACTCCAAACCCTTTCTTGCATATGCCATTGTCGTTCATATGGGTGTGAGCCGAGCCGAGACATAGACATCAATCACATCATAGCTGCCAACAAAACCTCCTTAAAGCAGATGCAAGATGAGCTAAACATGCTGTAGACGAGACGCCATCAACGACACGGAACATCAGCTTTGTTGTTTCTGGCAGACTGGCTGCTTCTTCAGCGCCTGTGGAGGCTTCACTGATGCTTGTTACCTCAGCTGCAGGCGACACACTTTGAAGGCAGGCAGCTCATCAAGGTGAGTGACACAATGAGTGACACGCCGAGAACTTTGCAAAATGAAGCAGATGAGGGCGGGACCTGTGCTAGTCTTTCCATTTCGTAACAAAAGTATATTGTAACTTTGAATGTCCTGCTGATTGTTTAACACTTAAGTTTGATGTGGCAGTCAATAATTTGGACAGAATGATAGAGAGACAGAGAAAGAGAGATGCAGAGAAATTCAATGGATTTTGGCTGAGGAGCAAGAGGATGAAGACAAAGAAAAGTAAAGACAGAGACAGAGATGAAAAGTGAAAGCTGGATAAGGGAGGACTATCTTCTCTCGTATGTGACAACATAATTGGGGTTAGAAATTCCCTTCTGGGATAAAAAGAGAGAGAGAGAGCTGTAAAAAGTTTTTTGTTTTTTTATTATTATTCTTTTCAAACTTGATCATAATGATTTGAGTTTTTGAGTGTTCACTTTGACATTTTTGTGGCGGGCTCAGAAACATGATTCTTAAGCTTGCCTGCAAAGATCTGATTGGTTCAGCTGATTTTCAAACAGCGTCATAAATGAGCAAAACCCCAGCAACTTAAAAGCTCCAGGGTGTAAGATTTAGGGGGCTCCATTTACAAAATTTGGTCGATATGGAATATAATATGTATGCATTGTGTTGTGAATGACCACCTGGAAATAAGAATCATGATGTATTTGTTACCTTAAAATGAGCCTTTTATATCTACAGATGCCGCAGGCCCTCTTAAAATGAATCATTTTGCCACCGACAACCTCTTAGACCTCAACAGCAATGCCATTACATGCAGAGCATGTCCCCTCTGCCATAGCATCACTCAACACCCCTCTAAGTGTTGCCTGTAGGTGCTCTGGAAATGTGCTGTATCCAATGTTTTTCTTGTGGTTATGCTGTGGTGGATAATGTATCTATGTATTTATATGAGGCTATGTGCAGACTGTGGCAAAAAAATAAAAACAAAAACATCTGAAAGAACAATAAAGTCTAAAAAAAAATATCTATTTATCTTCCACCATGTGGAACTGCCATGTTTTTACAGTAGCCCACACACTGGCTCTAGATAGGATATTTCAGAGCTGCTGTATGTGCCCCCCTCTTGTTAGGAAAGAGAAAGTGAAATGAGGGTGTCGCAACCTGCAAACACACTGATGCCAGCAGCATTTCTTTAATCGCTGAAAAAAAAAATATACACTGTTGTCCAACACATTATCCACCTAATTTCTTTCTCCTTCACATTTTGTTCAATGCTCACAATAATTCTCCCGAACTTGCAGGGTCCATTTATTGTAACAAAAAAATTAAGTAATTGTTTCTGAAACATATCACCACAAGAAATTAGTTTAAGTATTTTAACGGAAGACAGAACAAGTCAGATTTCCCTACTAGAATTAAGAAAAATTGCATTTTTGGTCCATAGTGGTAAAAGTTTGAGAATATCACTGCAGCACTGCTATATGTTTTTTCACTTTCAGGTAATACACAAATATGACAGATGATCTGCAGTGGACACACACATATACACACACACATTTGGTTTTCACACTTTAGGGACTTCATTCACACACCAGTCAATCAGACTCTCAACACTCTCCACTAAATGCCTGACTCTCAACATTTAAGTCACGTCCAAGTGCCCCTGCTTGCACAGTACACGAATCACCATGGTTACAGACCTTATACTTGTCATGTTGTAAATTTCACAACTCTGTGGATGTGTTTCAAACTTGCTCTCCATCCACAGACTCAGAACTGTAGGCTCAAATCTGAACATATTTTTACACCTGACCTAAATCTGATTCCAATGTATTCCTAAATTTGACCCCAACAGCCATTTGTTAAAAACCAGCAGCCTGTTCATAAAGGTTTAACAAGGATTTTGTCTGATTTGAGTAGACCAATGTATACTTAATATTGCTTATAATTATTATGTATAATGTCTGGTTATTCTGTTGACAGTATCGATTGAAAGACTAATAAAAATAATAAAACATAACCACTAACTACCAGCTAAAAATGTCCAGAAATACAAGATACATGATCTGCTTTGGTGGGTTTCCTTTCCTTGAAAGAGTAAGTGTTAAGTACAGAAGCTGCGGTTTGAACACACCTACAGCCTCATGCATCAGGCATGAACTGCTGACAGATTTTATTTTTTTTTTGCGAATCAGCTCTAGCTGGAGGACAAATGAAAGTCAGCAGCCGTACACCTCCTAACAGGTTTATTTTACAACATCTGCTGAACACAGCGCTGCCATCATCAATGCTTTCTTCCTTTCTTCCATAAGGAGATGCAGTGTTTTGTTTTTTTATAGGAACAAAACCATTCAGATATGGTGATGCTGAGCAGAGGATGGACTGGTGAAACCCTTTACAGTGTGCATACAATTCTCAGTCCTCTTCCAAAGGATTATAGCAGCCTGACTCTATTGTAGTCCACTGTAGTCCACAACAGCATCTGTGTGAAAACAGTGACTGCGGAAATTAAATACAATCATTCCAGTTAATTTGCAGTATGTTCCATGCGTGAATTATTAACGTCAGGCATCAACAAATTGCAAATTATGTGTCAGATTCTGGGGTATCTATTTATAAAATTTGGCAGAAATGGAATATAATACTCATAACTATGTTTTCATTAGTGTATAATCATCTGAAATCAAGAATTACAGTGGTCCCTCGTTTATCTCGGGGGATACGTTCTAAAAATAACCCGCAATAAACGAAATCCGTGAAGTAAGTTTTACAATTATTATACATGTTTTAAGGCCGTAGAACCCCTAACCACACACTTTTACACGCATTTTGTACAGTACTCCCTTAGTTACGCAGAACACATATGCGGTTCTCCCTTAGCCAATTTAGGACGCAGAACACAATGTGCGTTCATACTGTACAGTACACTGTAAAAAAAAGCATGCAAAATTACACTAAAAAAATCAGTGAAACAGCGAGTCTGTGAAAAGTGAACCGCGTTATAGTGAGGGATGACTGTATTATGTTTTTTTTTTGTTACCTTAGAATCAGCCTTTCATATCTACATACAATGTGGGGCCTCTTCCGCCATGTTTATATAGAAGCCCAGAATGGACAAACCAAACACTGGCCTTTAACATTGTTCACAAATTTCGTGACCACCAACGTGTCTCCTTCACGCTAGAAGGAGATCGTAAGGTGAGGGGCTTGCAACTACAGCGCTCGACTAAAGACTGTGGACTAAATCCTCCACACTGACCCTTGTATGGCTCAAAGAAACTGAGAAGTATACATCATCATGCCTGTTTTTAGGTTTTGGGCATGAGATTTCTTTGGATTCTCTGAATCGTTTAATAATATTATGGATTGTAGATGGTGAAATTCATGCTTGAGGGTACCACTCCCACATGTACCAAAAATCTCCAAATATGCATTCATACAGGGGAAGGAGCTTTGTATGTAGGTGAGATAACACAGTGTGTGTCACTTCTCTCTACATACATATATGCACACACATTGCACCTAAAGAAGAGAAACACCATTATCTGTTTTTTTGGTCCAGTCTAGGCATGAATACCTCGGATCATTTTACCGTCTTGTTCACATGGAGCACTGATGGCTTATGGCTGGAAGCAGCTAACAGAGCGTGGTGTCACCCACGTCATAATCCCACTCTGTTTGACAACACTGCGGTTAAATACAATCCTACACGGATATGTTGCTTTGAGGAAAATATCCAATGAAGGGCCTTAAGCATGCAGGAAGCATTATATAGCCATTTAACGGCTTGATGGATGATTCATGATCTTTTCCTATGGTTGATTTTGTGACTGCACCATAATCCAGGCACCGGCTGGTAGCATGGAAATCTGCTATTTGAGAATAAAATAAAACATCAAACAGCTATCAAACCAAATCCGCTACAAGCAGGTAAGGTTTATATCAATGCTCCAGTCAGCTGGAAGTGGAAATTGGCACTTAAGTGCAAAGTTTTTTGGTCTTAATGTATTTGAAGGGACACCTGAGAAGCAAACTCATGTATATTTTAACAGAATCTTTGTGTGGCTGTATTACTGCCCTGTTTATGTTGTCTTTATTGCTGTAATGCTGCTTTTATGGTGGCCCCTTAACCAGATCCTATTAAATGAGTGATTTTAATAACAGTGAGACTTTTGCCTTGTTAAATAAGGGTTTAACACAAACAATCATAGTAAAGCCCAAAATGCTTTACAGACATTTTTATGCTACCCCAGACTGAGCCCAATTCACATTATCTTCCAAATCATAAAGTCAATTGTGATTTGCAGCAATGATTTGAAGAAAGAAAGAAAAAAAAGAGTTCTTAAGCACATCGTATTCCAGCATTTATTCAGATGAGAACAAGCTACTAAGTGACGATTTTCAACATCATCAACAACATGCTGATTTTGAGTTGAAGGGTGTTTAGTTCAGAGTACAAATGAGACTGACGAAGAAGCTCTACACAAATCGAAGTTCAAGGTTGTCAGTGTAAAGCTGAGCCTAAAACCCAGAAACAACAACAACCACTTCCAGGACAAGGGCACCAAGATTTATTCTCTAATTTACTGTTAGTCTATAATTGTGTTTCTCTGTTTTAATTTTAAAAAAATGTAGATTTTTAAAACATTTGTTATAATGTTAGTGAGACCTGTTTTATTGTCATATTAGCTTTAAGTCAAACCCTAGAATGATGAATGCAGTGATCTGCTCACAGAGGTTGAGTAAACCCACACACACCTGTGACGTGGACCTGTATGTGTACCTTTTAAAGTGACATTATGTAACTTTCCGACCTTAGAAAAACAACTTCACTATCCTTTTGATGATGAACTGACTTCTAATCTAGGTGAATGGTGTCCATCATTTGTGTGACTGTTCTCACACTATGTGACTTTGTGCTCTGGGTTGACTACACACCACCAACTACTTCACTGATTTGCTGAATCATATTTCATAGATAACATGTTTTCCCTCTGACGTTCTCCGGCTGCTCCTCATCATATGTGATTTACAGAGTTTCCTGATGGACAGTAAACTGCTGCAAACTATAGCTGCGGTTAACAAATTTAGCTCAGAGTACCGGGGGAGTGTTTGTGTTTATACAAGCCTGGGGCACGGAGGATTATCAGAACCAGAGGTGGGCAAGCAGGGGCTCAGCAGAGGCAGAGCATGGCAGAGGTGAAGAGACTGAAGAGGGAACATTGACAGAAGAAGATAAAAAGTTGAGAATGACAGAGCAAGAGACTGACTTTTAGTAATTAATGAGAGCTTTGTGAAATAAACCATCCTGATAGCCTGGTAACCAGGTAGGCACATTTTGACTATATATATATTCATGTTTCAAGAAAAAAAAAGTCATTCTGAAGCTTCCTTTCTTTGTTTTAATTTGTTAATTGCAAAAAAAGAAAAACTTTTATTAGGTTTATTAGTTGGACATCTAAATTTGGAGCTACACAACTAAGATTTTTTGTTGTTGCTTTTGGAATTAAAAGTAACACAGCCGTTACATTTTGTGGTCTTAAAAACAATATTTCAAAGGGATAGTGAGAGCCAGGACAATATACGATGGACATCACACACACGCGGTTATTCCTAATGTGTATTATTAGTCTTTATTAGATCTCGTGCTGTGGCTGGCTCTCAGTTTGATTGTGCTGTTGCTGAATTTCAGCAAATCAATCTGACGTGCCCGGGGCATCATTTACTGCCTGCATTGTCTTCCAGATGGGGGATGTGGTGAGCGAGGGCGGTAGATTACCTTATGCCATGCTTGTTAAAAGCTTTTATTCTCCATAATCATCTCTCACTGGGACGCACAAAACTCCCTTAATTAGAATTCAAGACTTTATTTCCCTCCGTCAGTCTTTTAATTCCACATCATAAAAACTCAAAAGCAAGAGCCCTGAGTCAAAATTAGCTGGCAAGAGAGTGCAACCCGGAGCACCTGTGCAGGTCAGAAGAGGCAGCTTATACGGGCACTGGTGTTATGGCCACAGGCAAGAGGCCATGAGGAGGAGGAAATGAGTGCTGGAGTGTTTTAATAAGGGCTGTTTTTGGAGCACTTCTGTATCCAGACACCTGTAGTCAAGAGGTGGGATGGAGCAGCCCATCTGGAGAAGCATTTGCCCTTTGAGGAAGGTGAGGCTCACAAAAAAATGACACTTTGAGTGATTATTTGTAATGTTCAGTACATTTAAAGAGTCCTTGAGTAAAAGTTAGGTCAAAGTAAGTGTAAGTGCTATTTTTCTCTTCTGAATACATGCTTCACATTTTGTTTCTCTGAATTCTGTCGCAGCCACTGCTGCCATTTTGCTCTGTAACTCTAACCCCCAACCCTTCTTCCTTGGTTACTCTTCTTTTCTCTCCTTAGCTCCTCGCTCTATGTCCTCTTCGCCTCTGCCATTATGCCCATAGTGGCTGCTGAGCCTGGTTACATTATTGGTTTGTCCAGCTCCAGTACTGGTACGGCTCTTCCTGGGGGTCCAAACTCCCCTGGTGCTCTGAGTTTACAGTCCGGGCAGCCCGGCTAACAAACTGAGCTAACATCAGCTACTCTCAGCTAGAGTCGGAGCAGTTTACTTCACTGTCCACCAGGAAACTTTGTAAATCATAGAGAATTAAAGCACAGCAGCCAGATGGCATTAGATTTAAAAACAAACAAACAAACAAACAAACAAACAAAAAACAAAAAAATAGACATAGAAAAAAAATAAATCCAGTGTTACATAGTTTTTGTGGGCGATCATACCCAGAGCACAAAGTTAGAAAAGTGTCACAGTGTTGCTGTACTTTCACTATGTGTGCTTTGATCTAGCTACTTCTACAAACATGTATGCAGAGAACTGTTACATAACCCGTTTTTTTGATATTTGTAATGCTGTTTCATGGCCCTGTAAGGAAGACTGAAATTTTATTTTAACCTGACATCACATATGCAACATTTACACCCGCTGAAGCACAACTGCACTCAACTGTTTGGATAAATTGTACCATCATCTTTTTATACATCAGAAGTTACAAGGAAATGATTTGTTGAGCCCAAGTCACTTTTACTAATATTTCCTGCAACCAATTTCAATTAGATATGATTTTTTTGTCATGTCCTCTTCGTCTTCTTTCATTTTCTTTAAACATTTGTATCATTTTATCCATTTCAGGCAGACTAAAAGCATTCTGAGGCCTGTTCTGAATTGTTTGGGGACATATTTACATGTTTATAGTGACGTTTTTAGTTTTTAGAGAGGCCCTTCTCCGCTTGAACAAGCAGAATCAACACTGGGGATGTTTGGTAATGTGCAGGCACCTTCCCTGTTGGATAGAGGTAATAGAAAACAAACAGTGGCAAGGAATGCTAAAATGCAAGTATTGTTGCTGTTGTAGGTGTTGATTGTACGTGCTGCACAGCAGGGAATGAAAACCTTGCTATACCTCCCTTCACATACAATTACTTCAACTTAAACGTTCATCATATTTGCGTCATATTTAACTGAGCAGGTTTGTCTTGAGCAGCATGAATTGGGACTTGGTATTCACCTATTAAACACGTCGACAAACAACTCCATATATCATCATACTCATCAAAATGCAGGCAGATAGACAGTTAAAGTCAGTGAGAGATACAGAGAAAGAACAGATTGAGAGAAACATGATATAAAAATCAAAAGGTCGAGATAGAAAGAGGCGAAGGAATGTTCAGGGAAACAAATCAGAAAAATATGGGATGAGAGAGACTCATTACACAAGACCAGCTGTGGCCTCAAGACTGCTGACACCAAAGAGAGTCCTGCTGCACGCCTGTCATGTCGAACTTTTGTGAAACTTCAAATCTCCCAGCATGTCAAGGAAGGCAACAGACACAGCGAGGTGCCAATTATAAAAAACTAACAATTAGACATGAAAAAGTGAGTTTTCTGTTTAAAAATAGATTGAGCAGAACCAATTGATGACTAAAGATTATCATGTTTGGCAGCCACTTCCTTCTTCAAAAAACAGACCTTTGTCTTCTTGGTTTGGTTAACAAGCAACATATGTACATACCATGTCAGTATATTTCATGCTATGAAAATGTTTGATAGTAGATCTGTGGTTTTGACCAAACACCAGAGCTGTTTGGTCCGCTTTAAATGGACCAGAGTTTATTTCCTCAGATAGTCCGCTTCATTTGGGCAGGTGTGAAAGCTCATCTGAACTCTGGTGTGGACCAAACAAGCAAACTCCAGTCTGCCTGCCTGAAAACGTGAGACTCTGTTCGCTTAAAAGTGAACCCTGCTGCAGTTCGCTTACAGTGGGAAATACAAAAGGACTATCCAGTAAACGAAAGAAAGGTGTCTGTGTAACCAAAGCAACACGTAGCCTCTCGGTCTCTGCTGCATTTCTCTCATGTACAGAGCGACATGCTGGATAGCTCGCTGCCTCACCTGCTGCTCATACTGGGCAGCTTCTTGTGAAAAACCAATTAGGTGTGAACACCAAAGTAAAAACAGAAATGCAGAGACTTCATAAATTTGGTGTTGTTTCATTGTTTTTTGGTGTGAACAAGCCGGGCGAAGGGGATGGTTTTTCGTTTTTGGTCCTGGCCAGTGGATGAGCTTGGTTTTCTTCTTCCTTCCAGTGCTCATTTTGGGCAATACCACCCCCATACGAGCAGCTGTTGTAACTGCATGACTTGGTCCAGGCAGTTTGGTCCGCTTTCAAAAGTGCAGTGTGATTAGCCGGGAAATTTTTCAGCCTTTTTCAGCCGCTAGTTTGTTTGAGCCAATGCCTCTTGTGTAGTCTGTCCTCTTCTGTTTCTTTGGAGTTGCGTAGGCTATGTGCTTTAGGTATGCTACATAGCTTGCCATGTTTTCCCAAACCTAACCAAGTACTTTTTGTGCCTAAACCTAGTCAAAGGTCAAGCATCTAGACATTGAATATTTATTCCTGCTAACTAAACCATGGAGCACGGTGCCTCCAGAAATGACACAAGAGGTCCATCATCTTTTGAGGTGTAGGGGGACTGACCAAGCAGCAGTATTTGACAAACTGGGAGTGAGTTGAGGCAAATGTGTTGGTCCTTTTGGATCCATGTTCCATACATGTTTGTCACATGTCAGTAATTCTGTTATCCACATTGTCTATGCTGTAGTTTTACTATGCATGACTATTCTGTACACACAGTATCTATTGCATGTCTGTCTGCAAGAGGGATCCCTTCTCTGTTGCTCTTCCTGAGCTTTCTTTCATTTCTTTGTGGAGCACAGAACTGTAGTGGAATACAAAGTGGCAGTGGATGATTTGTGCATAAAAAAATATCTCTGACTTGGTTTTCTACAACAAGATGAACATTTTTCAAAAGTGAAGTTGAAATTGGGTCAGAGGACCAAAGAATAGTAATACTTTTACAGCATGGCTGACTTTAAACTGGGATAAAGATGGATCATGGTGGGTAACATCTAATATGAGAATCAAAACACACTAGATTTAGTTTTAGAATTATTTGAAATGTATTATTTAGTACAGCATTCTCGGAAGTGAATCTGTAAATATCATTTTCATCTAGGCACATAACTGTAAGGCTTATTTGCGCTCTTGGGTAGTTTCCCCAAGTGCCTGCAGCGCTAAAATGGGACATTAGCAAAAACATCAACTTGTGAATATGATATTATCGCCCCAGAGCTCATTCTTTTTCAATTCCCTCTTACAGACTTTCCGAACCTTGATCCAAACCAATTCGCTGCCACACACACTTTTCACTAGTCCCATCAGACCGCTGGTGTTAAACTGAATAAATTAATTAGATCTTTTCTCATGCAGCATCTGTCTGCTGACAAAACCAAACAGCAATAATTCTCTCGACTCTGTTTTTTTTTTTTTTTTTTTTCCTTCAGTTGAGGAAGCTCGAGCCCAGGAACTGACAGAAGAGAAGGAAATATCCCTGATCTTGCTCTCGATAGATAAAACACACAACTTAAAATGCACTTTGAATTGGCGTTCAAGCATCACCTCATTCTTCAGTGCAGACAGTGCTGCGTTACTGAGAGAAGACTGACTGGACGCTGGAGATTAAACTGACAAGAGATCAGTACTGCAAACTGGAGCATGGTGTGGAGTTGTTGCTGTTGTTTTTTTCTCCACTTTCGCTACACTCCACCAGAAAACACAACTATTTGCTGTGACAAACACTCCCCCAAACACTTGAAATATGCCCGCCGAGGATTTGTGGATGTTTTTAATAATTACCCATTTTTCATCTCTGCTTAACACCTCCCTCCACCTCGGTATCTTTTAATTTACGCCAGCCATCCTTGCAAAATCGGGGCTTAAGAAAATGAAAAATCAGGCAGTCATTAGTCAAAGCAGCCATCCATTCAACAGGTAAATATTACCATCACTCATACAGTCAATATTAGCTCACATACTGCTGGCCTCTGCAATTCAGGCTCTAGATCCCTGCAGCTAATTCTGCCCTCCAGTAAACAATAAAGCACACACAAACACATCCAACAAAGCTGACACACACATCATGTAAATAAACCTATCTATTACCACTGAGCCATTGCAAAAGCACATTCAAAGTAACACTCCAAAGAAACGATAAACAAGCGCTTCATTTCTGAATGACAATTATATTCAGCTTCTGACCGGCACTGAAACAGTTTCTGCAAAGAACATCTGCAGTGAAATGATGCGCCCGTGTTATTGTGCACTTATAGACATGCGCCAGAGGCACTTGCTGCCTGTGCCGGTTATTGCGGGGGGATTCAGTGGCCGGCGTCAGGAGATGGGAATCAAATAATGAATAAATTTTACATCCTGACTCATTTAATTTTCTCTACGGCTCAGGGAAAATTCTTGTCTGGAAGCCGGCAGTGATTTCTTCTTTCATGTAAACGCCACCAAACGTGAAACAGCCCAAAACATGCATAAATACACACAAGGTGCTCTTGAATAACGTTTCTGCTCACACAGTTGGATGAGTTCTTCCTACGAGTACGATATCATTGCAAGGATTCAATAGCAGAGAAACACATGAAAGTGCGCATATGAACTACATTAATCGCTTTACAACAACATGAAATTTAATTATGTCCCGCACAAAGTTTGGAAAGTACTCAGTAGCATCAAGTTATTGTGATTTTGAAAGCACCATAAAGGCCTGACAAAGACAAGCGTTGTGTGTGTGCTTTTTATACAATATGTCCACTATGCCAGCCCATCTATAATTGTAACATTGCATAAAGAAAATCCAGCAGCCACAATGACAGTTTATTTGAAGTAAGACAAAGCCCAACCGGGTAGCATGAACAACAACTGTCATCATGTGACAGGCAGGAAAACAAGCAAAGAATGCAAATACAGCAACACAAACAGCATCTATCAATAAAGAGAATCATTACAGTCCAGCGTACAGTCTTTGAGACATACTGTAGCATAATAAGTGGTAGGTGTTCCTTCAGTGTGGTCCAGGATGCATTGAGTACACACTGCTCAAAGAACGGGGTCACAATCACCTCAGACCACCTCAAAATATGGTCTGAGCCATCAGATCTCAATGCATCTTTGGTCCATTCACACGTGTACTGTACTCCATTAGTGATCAGACTTCCCAAGATAGATGTTAAACATGTCTGAATCTAAAGCCTAAAATACACTGCATGTGGAACGGCTCTGCCACGGCGACAGAGACGATACGTTTCAATGTTAGTCAATGTGTCAGCTCACACAGTCTCCGGTCCCACTGCGTCACGGCTCCGGAACGACTGCGGCGACCGGCAGTCCTCCGCAACACATACACAGAGCTTCTATTTTTCATGGACGCCGAAGCACGGCGCATAAATTCAGCACAGAGCAGACTGTGCGGGGAAGGAAATTGGCTACAAAATGCAAAATAAAACCCTGGTTGATTTTCAAAATAAAATACTTACAAGAACACGTCATAATGGGCGGGGCCGACCTGAAGTCAACAGGTGAGGGGTTTTCAGGTGTAATCATTTATGACACCTCACATCCTTTTTATAAGGACACCAGAAAAAAGATGCGGCGTGGAATGCCATTGCAGGAGTCACAGAGACTACAGCCGGCAATATCGTGCGATTATCATGAATTCACGAGAACGCTCTGGGCCGGTGGTGACGCACCTGAGCGCATCAGGAACGGATCATGTGTGAGTTGGCGGATGGCGGAGTACACAGTCGTTCCGGAGCGGAGCCGTTCTGCAACCAATCCGCATGCAGTGTATTTTAGGGGTAACAGAAGCAACAACTCAGGAGGAAAGTGAGCAGAGAGGAGATCGCCGCTTGACTGAATGGCTAATAAGCTCTGCCCTTATACCTGGCTCAGGTGTGTCTCATAGTAGTGATTATGCTGCAACAGGAAAACAAGGAGCAGAAGGCAGCAGGTGTGATCTCTGAGTAGGGAAAGAAAATTAAAAATTCATCAGAAACACCACTATAAATGTAGTCTTGCATTACAAAGCAATGCATTTACCAAATATTGAATTAACTAAAATGAGCATTTCCTCCATGATAATTATGTTGATATATTTAAGTAGGTGTTGCAGTGTTTTGAACTATATTTAAAGCAAACATCGGAATGATTTAAAAATCTGTTATTTCATGGTTGAAAAGTTACACAGTGGGACTTTAATTGCACTAGCTGTATTAGTGTTTGTGTCTCCCTGCCCTAGGACTGCAAATGGAAATTAGCTCGTAGTTAAATCTGGTACAAAACATCTCCTTGTATAAGATTAATGTTTTTTGTACATGGTTGTGAAACTTCTATGAGAAGCTAAAAAGTACAGTACACATGGGGTGAGTCTGACTTTTGTCCTGTCAAAGCTCCAGAACATGACCGACACATATGATGAGACCATTTGGCTTCTTGAAGCCAAATATAATTGGATTCTCCATCTTTTTAGCCATTTTGCCATCAGTCTTCTTCATTATCTGTCTCTCATTCTCTAACTTTCTCCATTCCACTTTGACTCAGTCATCCTCTGTAATCTTTCCGTTTTCCTTTCATTCTCTGCAATTCTGCCTGGTCCTCTTCTTTATTTTCTCTTGTTCTTTAAGTCCTTGATGCTCTGTTTCATTGTTGCTTTCAAGTTTCTGTCTCTTTTATTTTCTGCCTTTTGAACTCCTCTTTCACTCTCTCCTCTTGTTCTCTCACACTTTCCCCTTAGTTTGCTGTCTTTTTCTGAAACAATATACATCCTTCATGAGCCTCTGGCGTTCACACAGTCGACTACTCATGGTATGCTGATTACGCAGTACTCTTTACCCCTGTATCTGAAAACTGCTTTGCTGTAGTGTTGAAAAGCTGCCAATGCAGAGTGTCAAAGTGTGAAGCTATTTGAGAAAATAGTAAAAAACAAACAAAAAAAACAAACTTTCAGCCTCATTTTGTTAGCGTTCAGGAATTGTGTTCCCCATGACAATGTCAATACAATTCTTCAGTGAATTATGAGCTTTAACAGCAAAACAGCAAAGTGGTCATTCTTCAATGCCTCGTTTTAAGGTTCAATGGTCATATATACATCATACAATCTATCAGCAAAGCCCTCTGCTGCCCTTAACCAAGGTGACTTATGTCTTGATTTACAACAATCAATACCTCATCAGAATTATTCACCCCCTTTGACAAACAAATCAATGCATGTTCTTTAGCCCCACGCCAACGTCTGAGCGGTAATTCAATGCCAAAAAGGGGCCTATGTTACGTTGGACAAGTCCCAGGACTCATATTTAGTTCATTGCTTTATGTGAAGGAGCAAGAAACATCAACAGCACTGCAACGATTTTATCCAAGATTGTAACATCTTCCCATGGGTAAATTCCAATTGAGCATCGGCATTAGGGTACATAAATTAAAAAAAAAACCTGTTAGGAGAATTCCTTCACCCTCTTTATTACCCCTTCTTCTTTAATTTTCTGTAAAATATGCTTCCATTTTGTCCAGTAATGAGGAGAAGACACTAATCTGCAGAGACTAGCCTGGCCTAATAAATGCTAAATTTCTAAGACAATCCTCTCATTGGCAGCAGTTGTCACCCTTTATGCCATTTGTCTGGTTTTTAGCATAAACACGCTGCTGGGTCCCCACTAATGGATTGAGCGCTACTACTCTAGACCTACTCTACATGAAAGGCTGTCTTGATTTGGCAATACATAAATAACTGAACTGAATTAAATACCTCAAATTCTAAAAGGTTTTTCTCTCAATAGTCAGAGGAGGTACGCTAAAGGAATTCAAAACATAAAGTTGCATCTTTCATTCATGACAAAATTGTCCATTTCCCATGTTTTATCCTTACTTATTCATGAATAAATTGAAGGAAGACATACGACACTCAACACTTATCACCCATGCTGAATCCCAGTGTGACAAACTAACACATTTAGGCAAATGCTTTTGCTGGGAGCCATCTTTCAAAGTAGCCTGGCATAGATAATGTATGTTCCAGTGAAAACTAGCAATAGTTTTTGTAGCGTCCGCATCATTAATCTTATATTGGCCAATTTCCATTCTGCTTAAAGAAAAATGTGAATAATAGACTTTCAAATATGCAACCAGACCACAATGGTGAGTACCTTTAGGCATCTGTGTTGCCAAGGACATCATAAAGCAGGGTGCTCTGGGTTGACTCCTTTTGGTTGCCTGTAAGTTGTTATTTTTTCTCCTTTGAATAAATCTGGTGCAACAGTAAAACATTCTAGGTAAAGCATCAGCTGACCCTTCAAGATGTTGCTTGAAATGCAACAAATCCAAATGGCATCTTGTGCTCATTTAAAGAAATATCTGAAGTTACACAAGGTGAAGCTAAGTACAGCTGACAGCTGGAAATTACATCACACAGTGTTTAAGCAAAGAGACACATTTTTTCTGCTGGGATCATAATGAAATTTTGATGAAGTCAACTTAAACTCTGTAGAGCAACACCAGCATCTGCCAAATGTCTCGACAGAGGCTAACTTATGAATTATCAATACAACTGCAGGCGTGTCTGTGCAAAGAAGGCGCATGTGGATCCACACATGCAAATATATAACCATACTTTCTGCAGTATCAGCAGTTATTACACAGTAGTATTCATTCAGACTGCCTACGTTTCTCAATGTGTGTCAGATGAAAGGTCATTATTGCTTTGCCTTGGTAAGCTATTGATGCTGAAGTACTGTTAGTTATTCGTGAGGAAACCAGGTGTACTTTTTCAGGTTAACCCTGCACATTACGAAATCTAGCAAATTCCACAATAATTTCACAGTCTTAGCTGTTTTCAGAACACAGTTTTAGGTGAGCTAATGACTGAAAAACCTGCTCATCAAAGGTTTCTGACTGGCAGACTACGACTTTGAACTGATTTGAGGACTCATTCGGATCAGTACTGTACGTGTCTGTGAGTCTTATCTAACGTTAGCCTGATAACAACTGATATCATTTATGAATCCAATTGCAAAACAAAGCGTTGGCATTGTTGTGATTAATGTCTTCTTAGGTTAGGGTCAAATATAATTAGTGAGGGTTAGGAAAAGATCATGGCTTGGGTCCAAATACCCAGTTTTGTTATTTCAGTGTTGCTAAAAAATACCTGAGAGACTTAAGACTGCAGTATCTTAGTAACTTGACTTGCCCCCCCAAAAAAAAGACTTTGAACTTCACACACAATGCGACAATGAATCCAGTTTTATTTCTGATGTAAATCATGAAATTAATGCAACCTGTGAACTGTCAGTTGTTCCAAGGTGGTGTGTTCCAATAGGTGCCAATTTTTAAAAAAAAACTAAATGTCAGAAGTAATCAATCACAAGTGTTTACCACATGATCTATGAATTAATCTATGTAAAGCTATCAGGCATTAAAGTTTTCCAATGGCCCTCGCCTCTCTCCATGTGTATTTATGTGATATGCCTCATCATTTAATCTATTTGTTTGACTAACGTAATCAAAAGCCCATCAGCCCTCTGCTCTTGGCTCTTTGTCTCTATGCACGGCTGTCTGTCTATTCAACATCTCCTCCAGTTTTCTAACCTCCGGATGGACCTTTGTGTTGGCTTTTGTTCTTCCCTATAAAACAAATCAATTCCTCAAAGGACTCAAACTCTTAAGTGAAATCAGTTCCAGGTTGCTAATGCAGGCTGTCAGTATCACTCAGTGGCAGGAGGAGATAAAGCTATTTATGGAGAAGACAGGAGATGGGAGAGACTTGCTTTTCTTTCTCCATCTGTTCCTTCTCAGAGGGTCTTGGGACCGCCATTTTATTTAGAAACGGATTTAAGAACATGGACTCACGAGGGCCTCAAGATAAATAAACCCAAACCCCATCTGTCAGCAGTCAACATAAAATCATTCCCATTTTTACATACAATTCAATTATTTTATTTTTTTTTACTCACATTAAATATTCATGTCAAACTGGATTTCACTGTTTGCTTTCTAATGTTTTGCTTCAGGTTTCCAGTTTTCAGTGCACCTGAAGTCAAATTTAAAGTCCAGTTTCATGTATTTGTCTCTCCTGCATTAGTGGCGTTAACAGCAGCAGCCATTAGTCTTCTTTTATCCTTCTTCCATTCCCACTGCAGACATTTTGTTCTTGGAAGCAATGCAGCACATACTAATTCTTATTGTGTTGCAGGTTTAAAGGCAAAGGTGTTACTTCTCAGTGATCTAAAAAAAAAAAATAAATAAATAAATCAAGACTTGCTTGTGCGCATAGCGCTGTGAATCATATTTATTCACAGTCCATGCTTGTTTGGCAAAATTGAATCTAAGCTGTGAAGCAGCAGGTTTTCGTTTGCAGTGAATTTTATTGTCATTTTTGTCTCTCCTGCTGACTGACTGGTCGCTTTCCAAGCTGGGAAATACTTTTGGAACGGCTTCACAATCAATATGTTTCTGCATAGCTTATTCTCTTATCACACTACCCAGGTTTACATGACGACATTATTACAATCATCACAGTATCTCAGTGTGTGACTGCTGTTGGATAGAGCAGTGTTGAATGTTTCCCATTTTCAAGATCTCATGTTGCTGACTCACCTGGACTGTCTCAGCAGAACTTTGGGTCTGCTTTGGCACAGAAGAGTCTTTTACTTTTAGAAAACAAATCAGCTGTCTCATCTACACCAAAGGACACAAGGGAACAAGTTCCCTAAAGCACTAAGCTGACTACATAGAATTTATCCTGCAGGTGAGGAAGTAGCAGTTTCTGTGTGGTTCAACATCAAATTGAATGATGGTACTGTTCTCGTTATGTTTTAGTAATAATAATGGTCACAAAAGAAATGACTCGCACAAACTAATGTAATTGATGCTATTAAAAAAATAGACCTTCTGGATTTGTTTGAGAGTCTATCACAAACAACACACAACACTGTAGGTGTGACAGAACAATAAAAATATTTATTTAATAAAAGTCATTTTTAATGTCTCTCTCTCTCAGCCAAGGCTGTGTCAAGACAGTTTTAATAGAATTGCATTTTGTCCAAAAAAACTAAAAAAACAAACATGATTCTGCTTCGATATCCGCTGATCCATTATGGTTGTGCAGTTATAGCCATGACCCATACACAGTTTTGTTATAACCAACATAGTTTTTTGGATATGTAGTTCTGTTTTTTGTTTCAGGGAGGTCCAAATCAACAAAATCCTCCAATCAGCTAACTCCTCCTGCCCTCCTATCCAATCAGATCCACCAACAAAAGGCGCTTCCTCCACCTTCAATACTCTCTCTCTCCGAAGAGACACTGGAAGTGCAGGCTCTCTCCTATGGGCTGAAATATGAATATGAATCACATAATTTGAATTTGTATTGTTCGGTTGTTGTTTGAAAAACTGAATCTGAATTGTAATTTGAAATTGAATTTATTAGTTTGGAACTGAACATTCAGTTCTCACAATTCAATTCAGTTGTCAAAATTTAATTTCGATTTTCTGTGACAAACAGAATGCAATTATGTAAGTTAAGCAATTCAAATTCAAATATAAATGATTCAAATTCAGTTTCTGGTGGTCCCCAAAAGTTAACCTGCTGGTAAAATCGCCAAGTCGCAGAAAGTCCAAACTTCTCCCATTCTCCACAGGTTCAAACAGTGTTACCAACTGGCTGATCTTTATAAATAGATACCTGTAATTGGATACAGAATCTGGAGGCAAGGGCCAAGAGTTTGTCAATCATAAACCTTGTGGTTTCCATTTGAGTGGGCTTTGGTTGCATGCAGGGAGACAGGTTGTGTGGAAAGCAAAAAAGGCGAAACCCTTGACAGTATAATTAGTGGACAGAGTTTCTGAGTCCGTTAAGTGAAGCAGAGGATAAAGTGTCCTAAATCTGTATTCTTTCCGTGGCCAGCAGCGGGCCCTACTTCTCACTTGATCTATTACCTCAGTAAACCGTTTCCTCATGAGTTTATGGTCTCAATCTCTAGTTTCAAGTATTCTTCCATACAGCATGAAGATTTTGATTTTGATTTACATTTGATTCACCAAAGGCCCCTTTTCTCTCTCTGTGAGGGCTTGGTAAGTACTGATGGTTCCCACTTGACATCACAAACTACAACCTGAATCAATACATGTCTAAGTACTACTCCTTCATGTTGGTTGCAGGATAATTGCATTGCATTACAATAGACTGTACATGTGTTCACTTAATTATGTTGCTTTACTTTTAGGTGCCAGTCTCAAATAAATATTGCAATGAGCAGATAGCCAGGGACAACTGTCATCTCATTTGGATGCTGCAGTAAATTTCCTCAGCATCAATGTCAAAAGGTTTAACGACAGCAGATTTTATGTTGCTTTAGTGCAGAACTTGAGTGCCTCCTGATAATCAGATAGATCCTCTGAGGAGATGGATCCACATCCAACAGCAGTTATTGTGCAGGTTATGAGATGTGCACGACTTCAAAGCAGATCCAGTGACCCGCTTTATTCTGCCCTTTCCTCCCTCTCGCCATTTCCCTCACTTCGTTTACGTGGCTCCATGCTGCTGGATATTTAAAGACATCAAGGCCCTGACAATTAGTGGAGACTGTTGCTGGGTAATTAGTGGAAAGGAAGTAAGCCTCCTATTTCCCCCTGCCCCCCCCAGAGAGCCCACTCACACTCACACACACACACACACACACACACAAACACATGCATGTGTGCATGTGTACACAAGCCCCGAAACCACACACATGCATGGATGCAAACACAAAGAAAGACAAAGAATAAGAACTGTTCACAGCAAATTCAGGGAAGCTGTTGTTATCTTTGTACTCGTGTTTGTGAAGAGATGCAACGTTGCTCGTGTGGATAATTGGGCTGGAGAGTGGACATGGAAACAAGACAAGATAAATACACAAATATACAGTGTAAAGTACATACTGCAGGCACTGTTGTGGGAGGGAAGCAATGAAGGAAAGAAGAATGGGTAGAAGGTAAATAAATGAAAGCAACACAACAAAAGAAAGAATGAACAAAGGAATGGCAGAGAGAGGGAAGTAAATAAGTAAGCAAATAAAAAAAAACTGAAGAAGGAAGGAAAGAACGGCACAAGAAAAGAAATACATCAAGAAAAAGGGTGGTAAGAAGATAAGAAAGATAATAAAAAGGTAAGGAAGGAAGGACTCGTTGGAATTAAATGAAAGGAAAGTAACTCCTGGATTCAGCTAAATGTAAAAAAGAATATTTTCTTATGAAATGAAATGAGTGATAGCGTCAGGCATGACTACAACACGTTCCTAGACAATGTTTGTGATTCCTTCAGAACTGCTGCAGCACATTTCAGAAGTCCCAGAAGTGCCTCTCCACATTAATTTACCAAGAATATGTATAGCGGGTCTATTTTTTGAGCACAGAGCAAATCGAGCAGTTCGGAAGTCAGACACGGAAAAGGCAGAAAGAATCCAGTCGAAATTTCAAAATAAAACAAAAGGAAAACAGTTGAACTACATAGCCTACTTACTAATAGTAGAAGAACTTAAATCAAGTAAAAATGAACAAATCAAAACACATTAATAAAGTGTGGTGAGTAAAACCCACCACTAGCTGCTAACAGTGGTATAAAGCCGCACAGAGACAATACTACACATAGCCACACCTGGTGGAATTTAGGGATAAGAAAGGCTTTTGCATTTGTTGGTGTCCAATCACATCTCATCACTTGCAGTGACTCAAAAAAATTACTTTTTTTTTCTATTTAAGAATTTTCATCTCGTTTTTATTCTGACGGCTCCTGTGGACAAATGCAGTAGTTTCATTTCAATGTCTGACTCAGTGGCAGGCGTTAAGAATGACTAAGTAATAGCCAGTCTTCTTGTTGATGGTCTTGTTTGTTTATGTAACTCATACAGATTCATCAGTGTTAAACTGTATTATATCCAGTAAAACTGAAGAGAAACAAGCAAATAAATGACATTTTTGACATTAATGACGTTAACATAAAACACAATAACAATAAAGGGCAGCTTTATTAAAGCCAGAAGAACTCAAAATGTCTGCTATGAAAAATGGTCTGGTGCAGATAACTAGAACTAAATGTAACCAACAACAGAAAGGATGCAGTCCGGGAAACTGGCTGACAGCAGGTAGTGAGACCAGGTGTGCTGAATCTACGTGATGACCTGCCTCTGCCCTCCACGCTCCTGCAGAGGAGGCTTGTCTCGAGGAATGAAAACACTCAAAACCCCAAAATTGTGCTTTGCTACCCTCTTCCGTTCTACATAAACACATTTTAATGTTCGATTTTCTGTCTAAAAAAAACAAGCATAGTGATCCAAGATTCAAATATATTTTGTGAAGTATTGGAAGATGCTACAAGCAATCAAATAAAAACACACAATCTATCTGTCCACACACACTTACATATTAAAGTGTGTATCCCAAGGCTAGACAAGGACATTGAAGGCTGTCATCAAACCACTAAAATGAGTTGATTTGTTTAAGGTGCTGCAATACTGAAGGACGCAGCGGTTCGTCCTCTGGCTCCAAATCAACTTTACCGTCTTTTAGGTGACGCCCCCTGCGCTTTAATGTAGTTATGCACGGTGTCTATGTGTGTGTATAACTTAAGTGTATAAGGGCTAGTTTTCAGCCTAAGTAATTCATGAGTGCTTGCTGAGGTAGAGGGGGGAAACGTGGAGAGAAACACCTCACAGCTTCTCCTGCTCCCTGCAGTATTCATCACTACACCTTTCCTAATATTTATTATTCATGTTTCTTTACCAACTTGTTTTGTCCAAGTCGTCCCAGCGCTGCCGACTTTGTTCTCATCGACACTCGATCTACAACTGCAGTCTCTTAGTGTTTCTTCCATGTTTTCCTGCCTCATCATCTCTCACCTCCCGGTCTTTCTCTTTCTATCTGCGTAATACACCTCTCTCTATGTATATTTACATTTCCCATTCTTCCCTTCACTTTCTCTCTTCTTTCTGCTACCCAACCCGATTTTGTTATGTAAGGCTTTGGACACGTGCTGAATGCAAGTTTGGTTATTTCTCCCCTTTTCTTTGATAATGGAATGATGACTGCGTCCATCATCTGGGTCCATGTCTATCATGTGTTGCAAGCAAGCTCCATCATACAATGACAAGCTGTACTGGTTTGTCTGGGACTGTCCTGGTTGGTTTCAAGTTGGGTGTTCTAAATCCTCACAAACAGCTGCCAAACCGCTGTTTTTTTAACATTCACTACCAATACCAGTTGTCATAGGTAAACCTCATAGGCTATGAAGGCTCCTTCTAACAGAACCTGTCAGCATGCTAACGGTGAGTTGTCATGCTGAAGAGAAAATCGGTTCAAGGAGGCTTAAACCTAAGTACCCCGTGCGTTCCTAAGTGCATACGAATGTGCATGCACGAAGGTGCCTAACATGCCAGCATGATAAACATTATACCTGCTAAACATCATTGTGTCGATATTGTCCTTGCAGTGTTAGCATTTGGTTGTATTTGCTGATTGCAACCACTTTGGTTCACCCTCCCCGGTGTCTATTTATTTTAGGGAACAAAAGCATTCTTATTTTCAGGTAATGAAACATATTCAATTTCTGCCATAATCTGTGAATAGATCCCCCTACAGCACACACACTAGAACTTTTAAAAGCACCAAACTGGGAGATGCACGGCAGACATTATGGGTAATCAAACAACAACAAGCATCCTGTACAGGCACAGACTACTGCAGTAACCTAATAGCTACAGTATTTTAGAACTACTCTGGTGCAGACAAAATATACTGTAAATGGGAGGGTAAAACTCCATTATACAGCTGATAGCCAGGGAAGATCTTGTAGGGCTTGTGTTACTGTAATTAACACCAGAATTTGAACATTAAAAAGCCCCAAACTGTATACTGTAAAGTATGTAAACACCTTATGGAAAAAGGTCTCAAAAGTAATCACATTTACACATATGGCTTCAACAATGGTTCACCCTGAGTTGAATTTAAGCATAAGTGTGTATCAGCAATAAAACAAATGTGGTTATCAGAGCTTTGATTTGCTAGTTTTCAAAGCAACATAAGACACTGACAGAACTCTTCTGTCGCCAAGAACTACAGGAGCATCTGTCAAAAAGCTGTGAAATGATCATCTGCCAAACATACAAAGTGCTTTCAGAAAGAAGATGAAGTCAACTGAAAACTAACAAACACATATTTAACAACTTCAGTCTACATCATACTGCCTGGAACTGATCTAGGGTTACCTATGTGGCATCGTAAATCATCTTAAATAAAGTTTGAGTTTCCCTGGATAGGAAACTCAAACTTTATTATACATGCTTTCCCTTTCTGTTAAATTGCACCCAAACATCCTTAAATGTCCTCCCAGATTGAATCATTTTCATTTTCTTTTACATTATTTCATCTACAAACTCTCCATCAGTATACAATATCCTTTTTGAAGTTGTTCAGCCACCAATGGTGGCTATTTGGTATTGATTCTCAAAACTCTGGAAAACTACCTGATGGATGACCACCATTGTTCCAGAAGATATCGCCTCGGTTGTTGCTTTGATGATGGTGACGGAGAGTTCTGGTGCTTTTAAGAATACTGCACCTCCTCCCCAATGGAAACTGATTGGAGAAAGTGTTTTTCTTTTTCTTTTTTTCCTCCCCTATGAAGCAAGGATGACCCTTGTACCACAAGAAATCAACAGAGACAATTAAGTGTCAATTGCCAATTGAAATTGCTGACTGGTCGATTTTGATTTACAACGGCCAAACCACTGCAAAGGAATTTGTCGTGAGCAATTCTCCTGATATCATTGCTGCGATATGCCTTTCTGTAGTTTCAAGGTACGAACAGTCATTCATAAGAACAGCCTTGGCAGCATTTCAATGGGAAAAGGTGCAAAATGTCATTATTGTATGAAGAACAACAGTTCGCAGCTTAACTGATCAGTAATATCATTTTGTTTCTACACACAGTGATGTGCATTTACACAATGTTTCATGAGCTGTTTTAAGACTTTACTGACTTCCTTCCCAGCAGACCTCTGGCTTCAAGTCCTCGATACGTTAATTACTTGTGGCACTAAAGCAGGCTACATGGACCATAAATGTGTTTTGTGAATAATTTCAGAAGAGCTGATCCAAGCAGGATATCTTTCGATTTTTGAAGTTCCTCTCCATATCCACCGACCTTCATCTGACTAATTTATTCGACACATGCTGAAGAGCGACGATCTAGAAACAACAGTAGACCTCGAAACGCAGTCACCCTTAAGTTTGAATTCCCTTTCACAGACATGATCCGGTAACATCATCTGACGAGGGAACATCTCAGTGACAAATATGAGTTCAGACACAGGATGTGATTATCTTTCATTGGTGCTGCTTGGTCGCCCGTTGACACAAGCTCTGTCACCGAACACAGTGAATCTGTGAATGCGCTTACCCCAAATCTTGATCTGAGGAATAACCCACGAGCCAATTGATGTAGAGAATAGAAGACTTACAAATACAATGCACAGTCAAATGCACTAAGCAGACCTCCACATGCAGAAGGATGGTTCATATCCAATGTCAATTACTGACTGACCGAATGATGAGTATGAGGTGATGGTAGATCACATAACAAACATCACATTTTGCATAAATCTTGCATAAATCAACAAATAACACGACTTTTTAATGTCCCTATGTGAGAAAATGAAAACCATCTGTACCTACAAACCTAGACAATAAACCCTTCCTTCCGTAAAAGTAGATATAAAGAACTTAAGATTGCATTTCATCTCTGAGCGCATAACCAGCAGACCGATCATGACAAACTCAGTACAAACAGACGCCGGATGCTCCGTGGTTCAAGAAATCCACTTAGCACTAAACACCTCTGGCTTCTCAGCTGCAGTGCCGTTTGTTTCTTACTGGCTGCTGAGTAGAAACGCACAGTGACAGACATCGCTACCGACACTGGATGATGAATAGTAAGCAGGACAGAGCAGTGCAAGTCATGACAAATCTGACAAAGCTGTGGGAAGCGCTTGCAGCTCAACAGTGAACACAGTTTTCTTAGAAATAAAAAATAAAAAGAGCTTCTGGCAAACCAAGAGAGTGAGCCAGCAAAGCAAAATCTGCCACATCACTGAGACTGAGCCTTTCCTCTCCAAAGTACAGAATCAATGTTGCTCAAGAAAAAGCAGAGCAGAGAGAAAATGCTACAGAGAAAGTAACACAGCAAAGTCAGAGTAAAAGCAATCTTACCTCTTAGTCAGATGTCAAAATTGCAGTCTTGGACAAATCAGAAAACCATAGAGCTGGGTTTAAGCAGCTGGCGCTCCTCGAAATACAGTGATACAGGAATTTTCAGCTTGTCAGAAAGGAACACTTAGGATCCCCAATTTCTTCAGGACCTGAACTGCGATCTGTGATTTTTTTTGGATAATCTCAAGTCTGGTTTAGAGGCTGGAGTCCAGCAGAACCAGGAGCAGACAGCTCATTTCCATGTGCAACACGGGTGCCTCTGACATGCTTCTTCTTCCCTTTAGGGGACCGGGGCGCCTCACACTGCGATCTGACTGGGGCAGAGAAGTGGACAGCAGCAGCAGCGACAAGAGTGTTGGTAGTTGTAGTAGTAATATCCCTGTTCATGGAAAGAAATGAGCATCCTTCAGTGGAGAGATAAAGAAGACAAGAAGAAGAAGAAGAAGATCCGGCGCACCAGAACTGCAGAGCGCACAGCCGGCGCAGCACACTCTCTATCGTTTAAATCCCCCCAAAATGGGCTGATTCTAGGCAGGAGGCAGGCAGATCAACACAGCGCAGAGGGAAGAGGTGCTGTTGCATCAACATTGCTCTGAGTCTAGTTTTCTAGTTTTTTTAAAAGAGGGAAAAGAAAAAAAAATCATCACTCAGAGCTCCAACAGAAACATCACCAGCATCATCTCCTCTCCAGGGCTCCTCAACTCTGCACAGGACCGAGTATGACTGGGAGAGAGATAGGGGAGACAGTGAGAGAAGGGAGAGTGTATGCATGCATGCATGTGTGTGTGTGTGTGTGTGTGTGTGTGTGTGTGCAATAGAGGAAGATAGGACAGAGAGAGGAGAGCGGCGAACAGGCACGAGGCTGTGAGCGCAAGTGGAGCCGGAGAGCGATGTGAGAAGAGAGGAGGACGCTGGGAGAGGAGGAGGAGAAAGGTTGAGGGGGGAGGGAGGGATGCCCGGTTGAGAGAGAGAGAGAGAGAGAGAGAGAGAGAGAGAGAGAGAGAGAGAGAGAGAGAGAGAGAGAGAGAGAGAGAGAGAGAGAGAGTAGCTCGCACTGTCAGTGACTACATTAACAGCGCTGAGTAGGTGGAGTTTTCCTTGCAGCAGCAGAGGAGGGGATCATCATTTGAACCCAGAGAGAGAGAGAGAGAGAGAGAGAGAGAGAGAGAGAGAGGGATGCAGAGGCAAAGAAAATGAGTAAGAGGAGGGAAAAAAAGGAAGCAAAGACGGATGTAAGAATCAGGATGTTTAGAGGTTAAAGAAACCTGTGAGAAGAGCGACGGCAGCAGCGGAGACGAGGGTGGTGTGTGTGTGTGTGTGTGTGTGTGTGTGTTGTGGGGGGAGTAGAGTCCCCAGGTGCAGTGATGCTGGCATGCTGACAGCCCTCCTCTTGCCAGGGGTCGTAAACATCGATTAGAATATTTAAAGACGCACACGCTCACGCACTAAAAGAAAACACACGGGCGCTTAAAGGCCCTGGCACACACTCAGACCTACCTAGCCACACATGTGTACACACACGCACACACACACACACACACACACACACACACACACACACACACACACACACACACACACACACACACACACACACACACACACACACACTTACAGTACACAAAATTACTTCATAGAGTCCTCCATGCTCTTTGTGTAACTTCACTGCATAGACTTGAATTCATTCTGTTCATTTGATGTTTCATGTAACATGCACAACTTATTTCAGGTAATATTGTGCAAAATAATGTAAATCATGAAAAATCAGAAAATGAAACAAATAAAACGTATCTTCTATTTTACTGTTTGTGCTTTGTCTTTATTGTATTTTCCACGCATGCTTGAAAGTAAATGTCAAGTTTACTTGCTTGTTTGCTAATTGTTAAAAAAGAATGTGCTGTTTTTTTCCTCTTCTGAACATAAACATGCATTAAAAAGTAACGTTTAATATCAGTTTGATTATACTTCCTTCAAAATGTTTTGCATTGGTTTACTGCAGTTTCTTATCTCTCATAAAACAGCCAAGAATTCAGTGTCTACACCCACACATTATACCTTTATGCACATTGCCTAATTTGCTGAGAGAGCTATAGCACAGAAACAGTCAATACTTATTATGAAAATAATATCGGTCTGCTGTTTAAAGTGATACAGAGAGAAGAAAAATAATTGATAAAAGTTTGCTCGCACACATTTATCCATACTTTTTTTTTTTTCTTTTGGTGTATTGCAGCAAACAACATGTCTGTGTGGCACATGCAATTATAAAGACATGCTTCCTTAAGCAGCCGTCGATATAAACAGCCGGAGTCTCAGCCGACTGCTGATTATCCACTATGGATCTGCCTCAGAAGGCTTGGTTCTTGTCAGGATACGATTTATGGTGGTAGAAAGGATATCATGACTCGTGACCATTACCAGTAACTAAATAATAAACTGGTTTGACCCAACGTGTCAGACAATCTCTCTTTTTTTTCCGTCTTATCGTAGCCACAGCAGCCTGAGAGTGGGTGAGAACAGAGCTTGGGTTCTTCTTTAATCAAAAGCAAGTTTAAATGATCAACAAAAAGCCCCATTGGTACGTTTCTCATTGATTATGGTCGGGTCATTTCTTGTTGAGTCAAAGAATTTTCTCCAGGCAAGCAAGGTGTAAATTATTAAAGACCATTATTACAATTACGATAACAAAGACCAGAGTCGGCCTGCAGAGAAACTGAGTTTCGCATATTCAATCTTGATCTTATAGCGATTTAACGTTAACATATTCAGTGCTGCCCCTTACATTAATCATCAGGTCAAAATAGGTTATCTTGTTTACATGTTCTGTCCCTCTGAAAGCTGTTTACCTACTGGCCTGTGGGCAGATTCAAATGCATGCTATTTAATATAACTGCTTTCATATTGGATCAATATAAATGCGGCTTCCATGGTACTTATGTTATCACTTTTTGTCAGGCTCGCGTGAGATCCAGATTTAGGAGGCTCTGTATGGCAGAAATATAATGTTAATACTATATCTAGATGCATTTCGTGTTTTTCACACATTTCGTGACCCGTTGTTTCTTCTTCACACTTTTAAAGAGAGGGCGAGTGGTGGTGGTTGCAGTACACATCTCAACCGCTAGATGCCACTATATCTTACTTACTTGTCAAAACTGGGTTTCCTTCCTCAGCAAAGAAAGACTGAAACAAAGTGAAAATAGACTTCAGACGTTTTACCTCTTTTTACATTTTAAAGATTCTTTGAGAACTGATGTCACTAAACTTTTTTAGGGATGTTGGAGACCAAAGATACAATACTCTGCTTTTATCAAACAAAGGAGAATTCTGGTTTATTGAAAACAGCAACATTTTTGGGAAAAGCAAGCAAGCAAAGACAAAGCAAGAAACATAATCAGCTTGGGTTTAAATACATAAAAAAAATTTAAAAAGAAAGAAAACATGTCAGTGTTTACTCTGGATTTCACATGGGATACAAACAGCAGTCTCTTGGGTAGAAGTCCAGCATTTGTTTGACCCAGCCTCCTCCATATGTGGACTTTCTCACTCTTTATCCTACATCAACTGACATCAACAAAACATCAAAACATTATGCCAGATGGACATATGATGATGCTAGAGAACTGAAGTGTGGGACCACTGACCACGCTGCCATTTTCAATGGCTGCCTGGGTTTCAAGTTTAATAACTGACCCCACATGTAGGATGAATTGCAATGATAAAGAAAGAGTGTTGCTGAAATTTATTTTGGAAACGTCTTTGTTGCAACCAACCCGATGCTCCCCTTTTGTTTAGTTAATTAGTGTTGAATTGGAGTCTTGACTCAGCTGAGGGGAAGCTCCAGCAGCTCTGGCCAGATCCAACACACATCAATGCAAAGCTAATGCCAATGAATGTGTAAATTAGTAAGCTAATCACCCCAGTTTTACATTTTTACATTTGGCAGTGACACACAGACTTCAGCCTAATTGGAATTTTATGTTTCACTGACTTAATGAAATAATGTAATGGCTTGAAATTGGGCAGTGGATCATAATTCATGTGTACAAAGCCAAATGAGTTTGGAATGGCTCTTGTCTTTACTGGACTGATTCTTACATTACATTAGTAAAACTTGTCACTCTGAAGAGTTTATGGTTCGAGGAGAACCAGTTGAACCAGAGGCATCTACACCCATGCAGCAGGATATAAGCATTTCAAGTGTTTCTTTTACTTACACTACATTTATTTATGAGTACTCTCACTTTTTAGCCACACTAGTGGCAGAGATGGCAATGTCTGCGGAAATATTATATATTAACAACTATATAAACTATTGGATGTGTTGCCATGAACATTTGTCCCAAGGTGATTCCTTGACCTTTCACCTTACATCAACATTTTGATTTGCATATTGAATATGACCAAATACCTGCAAAACTAAACTAAGAGACCTTAACTTCAGTTGTACTTTGTGTTTAGGGCTTATTGGTAGGCAAACAGGCAAAGCGTTCTAACAGATAGTGAACATAATAAACATTATACCTGCTGAAAAACAGAATGCTAGCATTGTCGCTGTGAGTATTTTAGCTCAAAACAACACTGTGTTTATTCCTACAATCCACTGTAGGTTTCTGTGTCAGAAAAAGAGCAATAGGAAAATAAATCAAGTTGGAATTCCAATTTAGAAACTCAGGCAAGGTAGTTTCCAATTTCTTTGCCATCCACTTGATCTGTGAAATCTTTATGAGCATAGAGTACTGGCCTACTCCTCTGGTCTCTTCTTAAGTGTGCTGCGTATTTACTTTTGCAGTTCAGAAACTTGCCTTACAAGAAACCATTTGCTGCAGGTGCCCATGTTTTCTCAAGCACATACAATGGGACACTTTGAGATTGAAAGTCTCTGGATGATAGATCATCATAGATGATAAAGCAGGGTATGCTCAAGGCACGACACCGGGCTCACAAAACTCAGATCAAACTGTCAGGCTAGGCAGTGCTGATCTTTGTAGCTTACCTCGCAACAATCATAAGGTTACCAGTAGATATACTTAGCTATATCTAAGTTGCTGGAGCCCTTTGCGTTGGCACCAATGTTGCGTTATACGACCGGTCTGTAAACGTTGGTCTAACTCTTAGACTTTCTTTTTCTCTCTCACTCATTACACATTACAAACTCATTAAATGATGATGTGATGAGAATATTATTATTAAAATTATTTCCATGCTGCAAATGCAGGTAGTTCTGTCTAATGTAACCTAATGCTGTAGCATAAAAAGAGCAGAGATTTAGAATTCATTTAGCAAAAAATGACTGCATGTAGTTCATTCCAAGGCTTGTAGATTAATTTTACTTTAAAAAAAAAAAAAGATCATCAATGTATTGTATATGGAGCGGTCGTCTTGTTTAGATGTGGCCTGTTTCCCTCTTGTTTGTGCTTATAGCCTCTTACAATAACTGTGAAACATCACTTGCTAATTCCTCTTCCCTGTCAGAATGTACTTGGCAAGTGATAATGGGCTGATGGGGGAAAAGAGATGGATAAACAGCGCTTTGTACCAAATGAACACTGTGCAGTTTTAGTATAGAAACAAAGCGAACACTCATCTAAATTATGCATGCGTGTAATGTTGATGCTGGCACAGAAACTCAGCACTTTAATGCTGTCTTGGAAGTGGCAAACATACGCTATAGGGGGAAATATATATGTTCTATTTGTGTGTCACAGAAAGCACAAACTGCACCAAAGGATATTACACATAAAAGTCGTTTCCATATAAAAAGATGTGACAAATCTCACACAGCTGGTCACACTGTAAAATGGCTCTTTATGAGCCCATTATGCATCAGTGTGACATGCTTTTTGAAATGTTTGAAAAACTACTTTTTACAAAGACGTCTTTCTAATTTCCCAAGCTGTAAGGGTTTAGGATATTTTTTGAAAACAAAAACATGAACTGATCACATCATCGGCTCTGGGCTGTCATTATTGCCATGATGATTTTTGGCCCACAGTAGCTTAAAACACACACACATCCGAAATGTGGGTTTTTTCAGAGAAATACTTACTCAAGACTCAAGTGTATTAGATGATTTCTGTTAATTTGAAGACTTTTTGAAAGCTGTGGGACGTTTATGCTCCTTGTCAAAAGTTAAAGAATCTATAAAAGGTTGTTTTGTTCATAATTGGAAAAAAATATATAGTGGGAGAAAATAAGACTCAAGGTTGACAAATGCTGGATTTCCTGCTCATACTCAGCGATATGTACTAGTTTTAAACCTCAATTAATCAATATTTAGTCAATATTTTTGTAGAATTTGCAGGTCAACTGGGCTTTTTACTGTCTTTCAGCATACTACTTTTGGTTTAACTAACTGGGCTTTTTACTGTCTTTCAGCATACTACTTTTGGTTTAACTTAACTTTTGATTCAGAATATGCAATGTCTAGCAGCTAAAAGTGATTCTTTCCAAATGTCTGTCTTCTTTCTAATAATTGGTGGTGTGGTGGTGGATAATTGTCCCATAATCATAAAAAGGCAATAAGCAAATTTCATCATATTTTGGCAAATTAAAAGCTTGTGAAAGTGCATAAGGGAAACCAGTGATGTCTTTTTTTTCATGAATAAATGATGATTATTGCTCAAACATTATGATCTGTGACACTAAAAGTGTTTTTTAAAAAGGTTTGATTTCCATTCAATAAATGATGTCCTCTTCTCATCCTAATAACCAAAGCACACCAGCTGTGTCTCTAACTCCATCAAGGTGAATTCTTAGTACAGTAAGTGTTGATGATGATCCTTTTTGGGAGCTGAAGACAAGTAATGAGTCAACAGCTGATTGAAGGGTGCTCATCAGAAATGGTGTAAATCTCAGCAGGGTTGTTTAACACGTGGCTAACAGAGAGTGGACAGGAGAGAGGGAGGTATCTAGATGTAGATATATTTTTTGATACCCATTTGGTCACAGGACATACATGGTATAACTCGATCATTGAACAAATGTTCCAATATGTTCTCACTTCAACTGTTCAAATACTGCCGCTCGGCCAGTGTCCCCATGCTTCAAATTACAATGCTGCTCTAATAGTAATAATTTCTGGATATACATTGCTCTGCAGTCAAGTTCGAAAAAAAATGAATATGTAACAATCAGTTAGACTTTCAAAATAAAGCGTGCATGTGAAACATTTGCACAAAATACTTTTGGTTAGATCGTAAGATATACCTGAATAACTTAGATAGTCTTTGTAAATTACTTTTGGTTTCACATAAGACACAAACAGTGGTCTCCTCCATATTCTGACTTTCTCTCTCTTTATACTACATCGCCTGACGTTGATGGCACTAGCTGGTTGAAGGTGGATATAGTCTGTAACTTTCTAATCTTCTAATGTAACAATTGGTTTTGGAGTTTGACAGCATTTCCGATATGTTTGATTATGTTTATCACTTGAAAACGTTGAGTAGTCTAATTACAGTATACAGTATACATGGCTGAGTGTCAGTCCTTGTTTAGACTGTGGACACTTATAGAATCTTTCACAGATTGCAGCTTTGTAATGATTTCCAGTTTGAATTCATTTGATTTACAAATTGATAGGGATTAATAGTATATTATCTTATTTTACATTCTTCCATGTCATTCCTGTGTTTTCTATCAGCTTAAATGTAAATGATAGGGTAAACAGTCGGATTCCAAATAGTTGGTTCTTGAATTTTCTACAGGTTACTGTCTGTCTGATTCTAGAAAAATCTTTGTTTGTAATGTAAACAGGTTGAAATAAGTATCCCGGCGTATATTTGTTGTTTTTAGAAAACAAAACTACGATGACTTGCCAAGATATATGTATTTTATTCTTTTGTTGGGAACATCAGCGAGCTTCCCAGAACCACACACCAAATCAAAGTGATGGAGACAGACTGAAAAGGCGGCAGATGGAGAGACGACAGTGAGGGAGAGAGAAATGGGGGAAATTGTGGAAACACAAAAACACAAAGAAAGATAGATGAAGAACAAGTGAAATTGTTGTGGGCAAAATGTGCGATGCGCCAGCCACGGAGATGATGAAGAATGGGACAGATCAGCTGTTGGCAGCCATGTTCCCACGAGAGCAACGTCTGGGGATCTCATCTGCTGTCACTCTCTTTGCCTAACCTGGATTGTGGATAGTGTGTGTGTGTGTGTGTGTGTGTGTGTGTGTGTGTGTGTGTGTGTGTGTGTGTGAGAGAGAGAGAGAGAGAGAGAGAAAGAGAGAGAGAGGAAGACAGAGATAGAGAGATTGTAAAACACACATGTGAATCTGTAATATTAATTAATTGTACCTGTTCATGTGTTTATATAGGGTTTGTGCCATGTGTGTTCAATGACAAAATCCAGTGTTTGTGCTTAACGTTAGGATGGTGGTAAGCTTCATGTTGGAATTTCTCCAACTATAGACTGCTCAATGTTTGCCATATCCTAATATAGAAGGTTTAGTCCTATTTCTTTTTAATTAAATATTTTTATAACTTTTTGCATTAGAAAACTAAAGTTATTTCAAGTCGTCAACTTGATCTGTAAAGACAAAAGGAGATGGCCTAGCTTATTTAAATAGTCTGAAAGACAAAAACCTTCACCGTGTCACCTTCTGTTTTTATTATATTCTCTTTAACTGTTTAAAAGGGATGATCTGCATTCATGATTTTCTGTTATTTAGAAATAACAGACTGTTACTATGGATACAACACTGATCATAGACTCTGGACCATAGGAAAGATGCAACAAAAACATCTATAAATCAAATCATTTTTTAAATATTTATTTTGCGCCATTTCACTGATTTCTTGAATCGTTTACTTGCACACATTGTGACATGTATCTCTCTGAAGGTGTTTTGCCTTACAATTTACGACTACATTTCTAAATTTTGTTAATATCAGTATTGGATTTTTTTCTTTCAGTGCACAAAAAAATTGCCCCATTATTTTCTTGTGTCTGATTAAGTTGCATTAGCAGCTCTTCCATATGAGTGAAGACTTAAAAACAGAAGTCGACATGACTGCAAAACAGTTCAACGAGTGCAGAGGCATCAGATTCATTCCTCAGGAAAAGCTGCATAATTCATAAACACCTTCCTGAATTCATGTCTGAATTTTTTTTTTTTTTTTTTTTTTGGGTGTGTAAGCAGCATGCAGTAACACACTGCAGCAGGATCCCTTCACCTCCTTTCTTTTCAAAATCAATTAGTCTCCTTAGAAAGCAGAATTAGGTTGAGGATTCTTTGAGAGGGGGTTGATGATTGTGATGAAGTTCTCACCGGCATCACCTTCATCATCATCAGCTTCATTGCTGTTTCTGATTAGCTACTTAATGGCTTTACACGTCATTATGATTAATCATTGTGGGAGTCCCCTTCGCTCTGGCTGAATTATGCAGCCGCTGCTTCGGCGGAGGAGGGCGAAGCGCTGCCTGCCCGCATTGAAATAACAAGACAAAGAGCTGTGCGGAGGCCATGAGATTGCACACACACGGACATGCAAACCTACACATATAATCTCAGCCCAGGCCGATGTTATTCTGTTTGCTAAATCTGTTTATGCAAAGCCATCAGGATCTTCTCCAACTGTTAGAAAAGTTGCGATGTATTCTTACAAGAGCAACAAAATACTGTCAAGATTTAAAATACAAAGAGCATGGCAATGAGAAAAAACACATCACATCCATTATATTTTTCTTCGCATCTCCTTGAGATTCATTCAAATACATTTTTCAAACACTGAGAACTGAAAGGGGGGAACAACACTCTGCTCAACATTGTGATGAAAAGGTGAGACAACACTAAAAAAATGTCACTTCTATTCTTAAAACATAACTCTTTTTGTTTTTTTTACTCTGTTCTCATTATATTGTATGCATGGGACAAAACAGCACATATTACAATTAAACTTTAACTTTAGACACAAGAATGGAGTTGAGAGATGATGTTTACGACGAGGTTGTTTCACAAGTATCACAAAGGTCAAATCATTGTTAAACAATAGCCAATGTGTTTCAAGGTTGCATTTCAGCCAATGTGTCCCACCTCTTTTGCTCTCCACTCAGACTGTTTGCATGCAACCCAAACCTGTTCAAATATGACTTGTCAATACTGTTCGGAGTACAAACAGATTACAAGTGGTAACCAAAACCCTTCCTATACGAAAAACCCTTTGTCCTTTTTGCAATCATATGCAGATATCTGTCTGTAGAGATTGCCAACAGGCAAACCCTTATGAGTGAAATGTCTCCACAACTGTTGGATGGATATGTTCATACTAAATATGTCAGCAAAACACCAACTGTCAACATTTCATTTGCTTGTGTCATTTAAAACAATCACATGTAATATCTGACTAACTGACAAATAACATCAATTCAACAAGTTGTCAAGAAGCCACACAGACAACAGATGATCGCAAACAGACACACATGAGAAACTCTGAGGTGCTGAAATAAAATGTCATAGCTGCTGTCATTTTTTGAATACATGATATATATATATATATATATATATAGCTGTATAAATACATCACATCACACAAAATAAAACATTACTTATTTACTTTTAATTAATGTGACAGCCTCAACCAACTGTAGCCTCCCACTTTAATTTCTCTTAACAAAAGAAGTCACACCTAAATGAACACAAGTCAATGAGTCAATGGTAATTTCTACCAGCCATTAGCCATGCACCATCACACCAGACTGCGGGAACAGAAACACAGTCCAATAACCTTTTTTTCTGTGTTGTGTAATGTAACTTTTACCTAAACAGGCTGTTTTTCATCACAGTTTTCCGATGAAGAAGGTGGTGAAAAACGTTGTACATATAACACCGAAGCCCCACTGCACACGTCACGATTTTGGTTCGTCCTGCACTTCAAACCCCACTGGGAGCGTTTCAGAAGTGAGCCTTCAGTCCACCATACTTTGAGACTTACAATGACAATACTGAGCTTCCTAACTAACCACAGAACAGGAGAAATTGGGGAAACAAAATAAATCTCTGAGAACTCCAGCAAGGTTTCCTCAAACTTTCCAAGACAAGTTGAAAAAGACACTCCTGACAACCAGTCAGCAAAGATAGAGAATGAGCCAACAGTGCTGTATCAAGACACTATCAAAGACACAGTTTCAACACTAGCAACAAGTTCAATAACAGTAGCACCAGCCCAACCAAGAGCTCAGTGGGGAAATGACAAGGAGCACTGCCCAGTTCCACTGATGATCAAATGAAGTTCAGGTGTGGGTGATCCAGGAACTCAGAGAGGGGCATGGCAGGCCTGAAACATGGTGAGAGAAACAGCACTCCCCTAAAAGGAGGCCAGAAGAAAGTCAGTGGATGTAACAATGTCCATTGTTTGGTTTATTTTACAGGTAAAAGGAAATGCAAAATATTTCTGCATGGTTCTCACTGAAATGCAACTTGCAAGTCAAAGTTAACTTATCTTATAAGGTTTTTACCTTCATGCTTTCTTTCTTGACATTAAGCAGCAGTCTTACAGTGCTTCACCCTTTATAGGGCACACACATTGAAATACTGTAATATTCAATATTCATATTTAAAATTTCAACCCTGGAGTGTTAATGGTAAGTAGACATTGTTTTCTTTTTTTGACTTTTGAAAAAAATATTCATTTTTAGGCTGCAAATCAAGGTCAAAGAAGTTACCATATACGGTCACTTGCCCACCTAGAGTAAAATTTCCAAATTCCCAAAAATGTATTTCCAAATAAAAAAAATCAGACATATGTCTTACGGAACTTATGACACTTATTTCAACATATCACACATGTGATACAGTGCAAAAATGTTAGGGTAGGGGACTGTCTCCCATCTCTGGAAGGGGATGGAGAGTGCACAGTCCATCCACCCAACAGGGCAGCGATTCGCAGTGCCCAGGGAGTAGATGTTGGGGGGGTACGGTGCCTTGCTCAAGGGTAACATACCTGACATTTGCTTATTGGCTGGAGGAAGTCACATGTTTCTACTTCTATATTGAGAGATGTGGGGCACCATTTTAAAAGCCCATGAAACTGACCATATATGGGTTAAATGGTCACTTAATGTCACTTTGGAAACGTTGAAATGCTGTTTCAAGAATCTTCCTCTGTTTGATTGTCACATGTCCATTAATTCTCTGTAATGAACAGTCTGACCAGACACCTTTGATAAAGGTGTTGGTGTAGTGTGGAAGCTGTGACAGTTTTAAATCATTAAAGCAAACAGTAGGTGATTGTTGGGGAGTTGGTCTTGGGTGACCAAGATGACATTTATTGTTTCTTATACTGTTCTGTCCACTTTGAATGTTACGGTGATCTGCAAGGTAAAATTGCCGTTTTGTCAAAAGAGTCTGGTGACAAGCAGGATCTATATTTTCTATTATATTATATTATTGGAAGCACAGGCTATTGTCCTCAAAGATTAGCTACGTTGCTACTATCGCAGCTACTATATGACTATATGAATTATGGCTTTATTTTGACCTTACCAGTTTTAGTGTTGTTTTTTTGTGTTGTTTCTGAAATGTGGTTTATGATTGAGCCCATTTGTTTTGGTCTTGAAGAACAAGATCAGGAATTTCTTATATACAGCATGTGAATATGTGATATGCCAGCTTTGTTTCTTAGCTTTCTGGTGGATAACAATTGTATCTGTATATAGAGTTTAAATAACATTACAATTCATTTTTGAGTTCACATACATTGTGCAGTGGGCTGCAGCCGAAGGTGTTCAGTAGGATCCCGGTGGTGCATGGGAGCACTGTGCTGCGAAACGATGGTGCTCAGCAGGATGGGAATGCATGAAATTATCCTGAGCCATGTGGAGAACTGACTCAACTGTGGAAAATCAAAACGGAATCAAAATGTAAATTCAAAACCGGTCCATATTTAGACTTTTTATTATTATTCTTGTGGTGAGCATTTTGCTGAAACTGCAGAACAGCACTCCAATACACACTCTGCAGTAAAGCATGCAGTTAAAAGCCTAAATATATACACCTCCCTCCTTCTTCAGATAATACCACACTACAGGTCAAATCAGTGTTAGTAGCTGAATAAAATGGAAACATGAAGACAAGTAAAGTGAGTGGAGGACCCACTCACTCTCTCAGACAGAAGGATGTGTATAGGTTGTTCTTGCACTTCGCTGTGCCAAAGGAGTGTCTTCATTTGAGTGAGAGTGGTAGCCTTGTATCAAGGCTTCTAGCAGCACCATCCTTCAGATCTCAATTTTCAAGATTTGTGAGCCAGAAAGGGTAAGAGGGAAAGAGGGAAGATAATCAGAACGAGAGAGAGACATAGAACGAGAGAGAGAGGAATCAAGGATGATGGAAAAAGGAATAAGAGGGACATGCAAGGGAGTGTTGTAATTATATCAGGAAGGGACTATAATAGAGTATGCTTGGTGATAATTGGGAAAAATTGAGAGATGGGAGGTGTGTATCACAGAGAGAATAAAGAAGATAAAAATGTCCACTCAATGATTTCAAGTTCTCAGCAAGTTTATTAGAAAAATATTGCATTGAGATGCTTTATTCCAGCTTTGGATTCTGCTTCTTTCATTCTATACAGCAGTGCACACTAACACAGTGAGAGAAACAGACAAAGGGAGGCAGAAATTATGTTTCTGTAACATACTCTAAATAGATTTAATGCTATAAACTTTAATATAAAAGCTTCATTCACATCTGAAAACATGTCTAGGACAGTATTGCAGGTGTGTTTACCTTAATGTGACATCAAGGAGAGAAGATATTTTACCATTCAAACATAATTCAAATAACAGTTAGTTACACCCAAGTAATTTGACTGGACAAGAGATAAATATTTTTCTACAAGTAGTTTAAAACGCAATCGCATACAAGGGGCAATCATTTACAACATACTGGTGCTAGAGAGTCAATAAGATCAGGTTAGGGTTAGTCTGATCAGCCACCATTATTTATGAATTCACACATTATTAAACCATTAATCAAACCAATAACTAGCAGTCAACATCATATACCTCATTATTAGTTAGTGTTTCTGTAGTGGTGATAAATCATTAAAAAAAAAAAAAAAAAAAAAAAAAAAAAAAAACATTAGCAGTTTGGATTAAAGTAAAGTTCCCTGCGCTGTCCGGGGAAAATATCAATCAATCAAATTAAATCAAATACCAAACTCCCTTTAGGAAATCAGATTTCTTTTAATGTGACTGTTAAAATGCATAACTCTAAAAACACACGAGTGAGAGTGAAGGACATCATATGTCGACAGTCAGTCGGAATGAAGCAAACCCTTTCAAAGATTTCTCACTAAAACTTGGAAGTTCTGGTTGTTGATAGACTGAATTAAACACTGACTTAATTTACTGTCTTTTAGGTTTTTTATCCATTACCAAATTAAATACTAATTTTCCCGCTTCCTGTTCCAGCACCGAACAGAGAGTGAATTTACCTTCTGATAACATTAAACATGTTTGATTTTGTTGGAATCTCAAGATGAAAAAAAAAAGACTGATATTTCCACTAAAGCAACCGGTGACAGACTGACTGATTTCACTGATTGCACACCTACACAAAGTAGTGTGTAATGTTCAGGAAATGTTTATGTGTTGCTCGACAACAGCAGTGCCTATCCATTTTGGAAATATTTGTGTTGATGTAACCAAATAAATGATTAAATGAACAAACAAATCATAATCTCTTGTCACTTATTTCTCCGAACTAATAAATGGTGCTACAATGGAATCACAGCCCTTCTGATATTCAGTACAACAACACCTCTGTTACTACCTCTACTTTTCCATTGCTTTAATATTAAACGGAGGCAGGTTAAGATGTGTAGGAGGAAATAGAGTTTGAAATATAGTGTTACTATGGTGTTGATATATGATTTTATGGCCAGTGGGAATTAAAAGAATGACAGCCTGAGTGGCCGATTTATTGAATTGGCCCCTGACTCACTGCGTGACTCACGGTACATTAGTTTATGGTTGCAGGTGGAAAGTCAAAAAGTGTCACATCTGGCCTTCATGCATTCACGCTGCTACATTGGGGAAAAAGAACAAAACATGGATGCTTGTTTCTTTGCCCAAAAGCACCAGAAAAGAATGAATGTTCAGGTTTGGGTGAAGTGTATTGTTAAAATTGATTTAAACATGAGCTTGAAAATCTTTCAAATGCACAGCTTTGGTCATTGAGGGTTATTACAGCATCTTCTGTGATGAAGAAGAAAGTTTGGGAATCAGAAATCAAAACTCGGCTACAGTCTCTTCATTTCTCTCTGTGGTGCTGAAATATTCATACCTTCTTCTTTCTGTGTCTGACTCCATGAGGCTGCAACCATCCTTGTGTGTCACTCTCCATGCTTCTGAAACATCCATACCAAAGACATTCCTCAATCTGTGGGCTTGTCTGTACTTTATGTTCTCTCATTGGCTTGTCATCAGTCATAACCAGCCAATGTACTGTTCTGGTTAAAAGTCAGTATTTAGCAAAGTATGGTCCAAATATCTGGAAAAGTTCTTGTTCAGTTTGTTTTCTTGTGAGTGTCTTGGGGGCTGAATTGTATGGATTTGGGATAGACAAATAAAGATGTTTTTTTTTTTTTACCAGTGGAATCAATTATTTAGAACTTAACATAGATGTCAGAGTCAAAATATTTTATCTATCAATGCTAAATGGGGTTCACTGAAAAATACGGAAGCCCTAAAAGGCCATACATATATTATACAAACATTTTATTCCACCCGTTTTCTCGTGATAACGAGATAATTTTCCTCCGTTGTCCCATGATAACGAGATAATTAATTTGAGATCTCGAGAAAACAAAACAATAGTCTAGTGTATTAAATCAAGTGCGCATTTTGTTTTCTCAAGATCTCGAATTAATTATCTCGTTATCACAAGAAAACGGAGGAAATTATCCTGTTATCACGGAGGAAATTATCTTGTTATCACGAGAAAACAGTTGGAATAAAATGTATGTATGTATGTATGTATGTATGTATGTATGTATGTATGTATGTATGTATGTATGGCCTTTTAGGGCTTCCGTAGAAAATATAAGGCTGAAGTTTTTTTTTTCAAATTATTATTTACCAAATTTATAATTTGTACATTAACAATGAGAGAAAGATCTAAAGACTGTCCATTATGTTGACAGAACAGATTGTCCATTGTCGCATTGGCATTAGCCATTCATTATTATCACTACATAACCTAGTTTTCTCCAAATGTCATGGCAGCTGAATGTCTGAAGTTTCTCCAGAAAGCCCAATAATTCTGATGTGTTTTATAGACGATGTGGAAATCAATAGACTGATGACATAAAATGAAGGATAAACAAATAATATTGATAACCATTTAGCAGCCAGCAGCAGCTGATGTTACTGTGGAAACAGCAAGGAGGTAAAAATCATTCATCTGCTTCATTAAAAGTGACACACAATTATCAGTTGTCCAGGTTGCCACCAGAGAGTTCTACCCAAGCCCCGATGAGCAAGCCTGTTTTTGTGTGTCTCTCCCTGCGCTCCTGAAACAGTTGAACCAGTTCCTGCCTAATATTTCTAGATTTTTGACATAGTGTGAGAAAGTGTATTTCTATTTCTTCAGCTCCCTCATAACAATGACAGGACAGTCAGTCCTCTCTGGGTGGCCAGGTCTGCCTGTGTCTGCCCTTCTATATAACCACACTGTGGTCACTTAGTCTGGACACTTTCTTAGGTTTTTATTAGTGACTGTGGTTAGATAGTCTGCTGCAGTATACTGTGTCTACACACATTTATTTATATATAGTTTTTATTGTGAGTGTGTAATATTGTCCTCTCTCCCTGGTTATTCTACTTTTATTTATATAATTTATTACAGTTATTATTACTTAAGTATTGTTATTACTTATTTAGTATATACTTTATGTGACAAATAAATTGAATTGAAACACAGTCTCTCTCCATGGTTCTGAAACAGGCAAACCCAGTCAAGTGGCACAAGATAATGTTACCAAACCAAACACAATAAACTACACATCCATATATGGTGAAATTAAAGCAACACTGTGTAACTTTTCTATCATAAAATAACAATCAAGTGAATGGTGTCTGTCATTCCCGCTCTGCATTCTGTGAGCCAGAAATTATGTATGTAACTCGTGTGTGCCGGTGCAATGCTCAGCAGCCTCTATGAACATAATGGCAAAGGTGAAAAGACCCAAGAGGACGTCATCAGAGGAAGCTATGATGGGAAAACGAAGGAAGAGATAGACTTTTAGTCTTTGGCAAGAGCCTCCTTTGCTCACATCTCGGCCAGGAGGGACTAAGACATGAGGAGATGAGGTGAGAAAAGGAATCAGGGACAATCAAACTGCGAAATGAGAAAGGCCTCCAGACCGTCTCTTTGTGTAGCTCTCCATGGTGCTGAAACATATAACGTCTCTCTGACTCTCTCTCAGGCTATCTTTTTATATCAATTCAATTCAACTGCACACGTTTAATACATACTCGATGACTTGATGACTAGCAAGCCGTTTACTAACTTGGTAAGTGACTGTCTGCCTTATCGGTTGAATGACTGCACAAACTAGTGTCGGTGTTGGTGCTGACTCAGAAAAGGGAAGAGAATCCTTTGGCAGCAGATATACAATAATTAAATATGACAGAACTTCTCTGGTATAGCTCCAAATATATATTTTACCTTGTGTTATCAAACTGTTTAGCAGTGATTGAGTTTTATGGTTTTGTGCTTTAAAACAGACGGTAAATGCACGAGTCATACTGTACATCATCAAGTGACACAGAGAGTAGAAGAACAACATATACATACACAATACCATAGCCATACACATGACTGGGAAAGATGACACCATAACTACCTTTGAATATAAAGTTAGGAGCAGACTTTATAATTGCTTCATAAATGCAGGCATGTGATCGTCCACTCACAGTCTTGCCAACGTCCTGGAGTCATCTTTTCCACTTCTCTCCCCTGGAATTCAAATCAACATTGCAATGTCTGCTTGTGGGTTCTTTGTTTTCTTGTTTTTTTTTGTCCATCTGTGAGATTTCAACAGTTTTTAGGGAGGACAACTCTGAAAGACATTTTTTTTCTTTTTTTTTCTGTCCTCTACCATAACCTGCAAGTGTGGCTTGAATAACTCATCTGTAGAACTCAAGCACTGGCATAGTATTTCAGTCAGTGCATACCTGCCGATGTGTGTCACAGCCAGAGGCAATGGTGGGAGGTTAGAGGTCAGATGCTTTTTCAAACCCCAGGGATCTGCTTCGACACAACAACAACAACAACAACCCGATCCGTCTTTCTGTCCAATTCAAGCCTCCAGCCCAGACAGTGCCAAGCTCAGGGATCACTGGGCTTTGGCACCGACGCACACACCAACACACATACGCATCTCCTCGAGCTACAGCTGTAAACTACATCACCTGGCCACTATCTGAGCAGCACCAGAACACTCCAACCACCTTCCACTTGAGAGCAGGGGGCTTTGAGGGAACAATACACCCTCCATGTTGGAGGTCCTAGGCTCCTGGCAAAGTGTCAAGAGATGATATCTAATATATACTTTCTGGTATATAGTTTGGACATTTGTTTCGGGAATGTAACACCAAAACAGTTAATTTTCTTTGCAAATGTATATTATTTAAACTAATGATTCCAAGCTAATTGCTATATAACAAAAAACAATATAACTCGAAATATATAAAATCTGACTTGACGATGGCATGTTATTAAAGGTTAAAAGGTCAAAGTATTAAAGTTTACCATACCATAATTCCAGGACACTTCAGATGTCATTCAACTATGTCTTTTGTTTGGACAGTAGCAACTAAAGAAAGTCTTTCTGTGAAAGAAAGAAGACTGTTAAACAGGTTAATTGGTAACAGGTAATAGTATCATGATTGGGTATGAATCGGGGTGTCCTCAGTTATTTAAAATCAAGGATGGAGCAAGGTTCACCAGTTTGTGAAAAACTGCAAATCGTCCAATAGTTGAAGTACATTTGTCAACACACAGTTTGAATGAGTTTTTGGATTTCACAATCTGCAATCCATAATATCACTAAAACCAACATTGAATGTCCAAGATCTTCAACCCCTCAGACAGCACTGAATTAAAAACCAACCTGATTGTATAAAGGATATTACTAGAAATAGTTTGTCAAACTGTTGTCAAAGGTTAAGACTACGATACAAACAAAAAGACAGATATTAACAACGTCCAGAAGCGCCACCGACTTCTCTGAGTCCAAGCTGATCTGAGATGGACTAATGGTAAGTCACGTGCTCCGTGCTAAATTTCCATTTTACATGACATCCAAACTTTTTGGGTATCTGCGCTGTACTTTTGTGGTTTCAGAGGACATCATATCAGGAAGCATTTTAAACGTCAACAAAAAAACCCCTTTTTTTAAAATTTTTATTTAAGTTGCTTCTTACCGATCACATGCTGATAAATAAAACCTAACCTAAAGCTGAAAATAGATCATACCTGCAGACATTTACAGATGATGTGAGTGTTTGAAGTCTGTATGCAGGAGTCAAGAGTCATAATTGACAAGAGCAGACTAGATTGGTGAGGATCTGACAACAATAGGAACTAAAATATGGGTCATGCACAGTATGTAAATGGGTTTGTGTGTGTGTGTGTGTGTGTGTGTGTGTGTGTGTGTGCCATCTGTGTGCACTGTGCAAAGGCATATACAAATAACAAATCATGTAAATCCGAAATCCTGCACACACTCCGAACAGACATAATCCACATAAGGAGAACGAGAGTGGGTGAAAGAGATATGGAAACAACGAGAAAGGTGGCAAGAGTGAGTGAAAGATGTAACAAGACAGAGAAATTCAAATCCCTCTACACTCTCACCTCTATGTGGAGAGCTGACGCTTTGCTCCACCCCCCCTGGGAGCAGCTGGGAGGCATTTCTAACAACATAACCAGCTGAGGATTGAGAGCAGAGGACTGTTGCAAGCTGACAGCAGAAGCAGCAGCAGCAGCACAACTTCTAACCTCTGGCTCGGGCGCCATGCAGACTCACAGAGGCCTCACTCGAGAACGGGGGAAAAGGTGAATAAAGGTAATGTGGCTGTAGAGCGAGTTATAAATAGCATCAGCAATATAGATATACTTGCTGCTAAAGTTCCAGGTTTTACTACATTTTAAAACTATTACTACATGATGGATTCACTGCTGATACTTGCATGAACATATGGCATAAAATGAGTTATGTTCAACTTTTTTCAGGTGGAGGAGTGAGGTGAAGTGACGATAAGGGACAAGGCCATGAATCCACCTGGATAGCCTCAGTTTCAGAGACATTTCAGGCTGACTCTGGAGGGGTTTGACCGATTTGAGCATACGACTGGCGGCCACAGACATTGGCAAGCAGCAACCTCCGGTGCTGGGAAATGAACCCAATGCGGAAGTGCTAAAAACTACTCTATAGCTAATTTCCCTGTTAATGACTGATGAGTTATTTTTTTCCTGCTAATGATCCACGTCTTTGCCGATATTTAGATTAGCCCCTAGGCGGAAGAAACAATAGATCCAACCGGGCATATTTTCGGCTTCAAAACAGCACTTCGGAAACCTACGAGTGATATCACTCAGGCTATGTCCATTCTTTATACTGACGCTGGGCTGTGTTTTTTCCAAAAATTGAATCCAGCTCAACTTCTCCTGTACCATCGCAGCCAAAACAGGCTACATTCAAGTCAGTAATTAGATTAGTTTTGATCACACGACTGAAGAATCGGCATGTGGTGCAGCCCCTGGGAGTTCTGCTAATTCTGGAAGGCAGCTGACAGCAGCATATGCGACAGATAATCAGGTTCCTCTGGCTCCTCCTCATGCTCCTAATGGCATTTGAATGAACTGCATCTAATTGAAAACAACCAATCGGAGGTAGGATGGGTTTCTAACACAGTGTCAGTCACTGCTCGTGCACAACCATCAGGACCTCAGGGGTCTTGCAAGCCCCTAAGAGGGATGAAGTTATGCAGAGTAACCAACTCCTGCTGCGGTGTGAGGGGCTTAACAGAGTGATACGAAGCAGTGTGTATTTTCAAATGTCTACTGCATCTTTAAGATTGTATTGTTGTTAAGTACTTTGACTCCATCTAATAGATAGATACATAAAAATTGTGTATATTGCATCGCTGTAAATATTCTCTGTAATGTGCTGTCTGGAGGATGTGGCTGCTTTTCAAGCCCCTGGAGGGTTTTAAGGCAATTTTCCTTCACATTTCCTTGCAATTCATATATTGTCTATCTTTTTTTTTTTTTTTCCAGTGGTCGAATGTGCTCTGAGAACTCTGCTCAGCAGTCTAACAACATAGCAGTAATAACTACAAATCCAAACATAGCATGATGCATTATAACTGTAGCTCATGTCTGTTGGGGGGGACATTCAGCAGCGCGAAGGTGCTGGAGGTTGAGTCAGAGCACAGGGCGAGGTGGAGGTGGATATGATGAGTTTTCAGCATGCATTGGAAAATGAGATTCTGACTGAGAAAAGAAGATTATTCCACCACTGCGGTTCCAGGAGAGAGGAAGAGAGAGGAGGACCATGCAGAGCGATTAGGCACAGATGATCATCTGCAGCCAGACTTCCTTCATTTTACTCCTTAAACGCTGCAACTACAAAATACAATTGTCCGTCTTCATGGTATCAGCTAACATATGCCCTGAAATATTACTGCAGACAGTTTATGCTTTCTGTTTCAACACAAAGCTTTACTGAAGACCCTTTAACACTAGGACCATCAGCGATCTAACACACCCTGCAACTGCTGCAACAGTCTGTCAGATAGTCGTCACTGGGGGTAGGACAATAATTTGTTTTGACATAAGCACTGTCATAAGAATGTTGCACTATGAGGACACTAAATACTTTTTGAATTCATGATCTTTTGTCAGAGTGTCTGTCAGAATCATTCACTGTATAATGTACATGTACTGTATGTATATGTGACTGGTAAAAACCAAAGAGGGAGGCACGTAAAACAGCTTTTTGAAGAGTGGTTGACAACGTCACAATTGTTTGTGTCTTACACTGCGCTCCATTCTGTGTGTGGATAGTATATTTATGGTGCAACTATAGTCTATATGAGTCAGGGGTATAAATGCTCAGAAATATTTTATGTTTTATTTTATTACCATGTAAACTTTATTTATTTTAAACATATTTCGGAAAAGTTGTGGACTGTAAAACTTGTAGTTTTTACCGTCTATCGGACCATCTTGGCAGTGCTAGAGTTAACTTCGGACCGACGATCACAAATATTCTTCTTAAACAAACTGAGCCAAATAAAAACCATCAAGATTTGAAACACTGACATGTAAGATTTCAACACATTCTCACTCCCAATTCTTAAAAAACAGCAGCCAATGTAAAAAAAAAAAAAAGGCGTAAAAAGTGATTCAGAACGACTAATCAGTTATCAAAATAAATGTAGAATGATTTAATAGTTGACGAATATTTGCAGTTTCAACCTAATGTTAGCTGAATCTTCCTTATGTTTTGTTTTTTTTCTCCAATAGGAGACACAACATAATTTCTTATTTCACATGTTTCCTGCTCCCTAGCCTCCATTTCTTCTGATCTGTTTTAATTGACTGAAAATGCAATCTAACACCTCTGTTTTTACAGGTTATCTCAATCAATTCAGATATATATCCACAGCACAGTACAACAAGGTCATATCATACTGTTTTTATTCTAATTGCTCTTATTCAGATGCTCTTCAAACATGGTTAAACAACCTCCAATGACATTTAACACTTCCTACACTGATATTACACATTAAAAGCCTTCCAGAGGCTTAAATGACATAATCCGTCCAAATTACTGGGAGGCTTTTAGTGTGGATGGCATCGTTAACCTGATACTAATTGACATGGTAGATGGGTTTTTCTTTACAGAAAAGAAAAAAAGGAAGGATGATGAAGCTGAAAAACTTGTGAAATGCATTGCTAAAACATTATTTTTACACACTCATCTCCCTACAAACACTAGTCCTGGTTTAGGAATGCAGCATTATGATTAATGTAAGATATGACACCCACTGTAATAAGTCAAAACAATGTCAAAAATGGCACGTGTGGCAAAGCCACTACACACAATTTAAAAAGAGTAGTGCAACGGATATATCTGCATCTACTGGTGTGGTTGCAGATTGTCACTCGTTTGCCTCACCCTGGATAGAGACTGGATACTACAGTGCAAAAAATGTAAATGCCCTATCTAAAGCCATTGTATTATCTTATTATCTCTAGTTGTCTGTTCTGGGCTACTGTAGAAACATGGCGGTTTAACATGGTGGACACTGTCGAAGAGGACATGCAGCCTCTGTAGATATAAAAGATTATTTTCTAAAGTGACAATGACATAATGATTCCTATTGCCAAGTGATTATAAACCAATGAAAACTTAGTTCACAAGATTATATTCAGTTTCTACCATATTCTGTAAATAGAGGCCCCTAAATCTGACACACCTTTAAAGAAGGAAAAAGGTTTAAAAGCTTGTATCTGCCCTCAACCTTTTAACCTTTTTCATCACATGTATGGACTGGAGTGTTTTTTAAGGTTTCACATTAAAAAAGAAAAGATTCATGGCTTCCAGCATTCTTCAGCACAAAGGGCAGCTTTTATAAAGCCTCCCTCCTTCAAACTCCACTCTACTGAATGACCATGTCTCTCATTTTGGTATACAATCACTCACTACAAGATTTGACATTGCAGAGTTTGATTATAAATGTACCCTCTTTGCTTTTGAAGAGGTCTATGAGAAACTAATGATCTCTTTAAATAATCACTTATCTGCACATACTTCTCTTTAGACTACAGTGACATGCTCTTTTATCCCTCCTTCGTCTTCCTTAGTTGCTCCTGACACAAAATGAGACATCCCCTTTTCCCTGGGTGAGCCCTGCTCATATAGAAAGACATTAAAATGACTTTTTTTCGTCTCCTTTAAACCCTGCTGCACACTCTCACCCTCTTATCCCTCTATTATTACAAGCACACATCATGGATAGTACTTAAGCTTAAAAGGTGTGAGAGGAGACTTTTGGGCCGAATCATCATCTGACAATGGATTTCTTTCTGGTTCGCTGAGCACTACCAGAAGGCACAGGACTGCCAGAGAGCCAGAGAATGGAAGAGACACGAGAGGGGCAAAAAATACATCTTTTCCACTACAGGAAATTAAAGATATTCTCCACCAAAATACAACATTTTGCTGTCAAACATGCACCCTGTGTAGCCTTGAGCAGCCTGTTGTGACTTGTACCATGTAGCACCATGTCTGAGGCTCCGGTGTAGCTAAAAGGTTTGATATGGCATCAAAAATCAAGTGATGTTGTATAAAGAGCGAGAATGTCTTCATATGTAGGAAGCCAAATACATAAACCAACATCACGTCACCTGTTTGTTTGTGGACAACTGTTTTGAAGCCTCAAGATGGCATTATGGACATCACCATCTTGTTATTTTGGAGCCAGAAGTTACCATATTTGGATGACAGCACAAAGCTAGCGGGTGCTACAATTGATTTTTTTGACTATCGACCGTCACAAAGCAACCACAAAGTCTAGCTACTGTAAATAGTTACTACAATATGTTTTTGAAAACATTTGAGGAGAGAAATAGTCAATGCAGTAACAGAAACTAAATTCATCTTTGATCAGCACTGTCTGATTTGACAGTGTTCGCCAGCTTGGTGTGTTGTACTGGACGGAGTCACTGAGAATGACTTGAGGTAGCCATGCCATAAAGCATATCCTGTTTTATCATCTATTTTACTTTAGATGGAACCATAATTTACAAAATGAACACCGTGCTGTATGGAAGAAGTACACAGATACACAGATCAGGAAGCTTTGTCCACAAATTACACTGTCAATGTGGCTAAACCTAACTATAGTGTGAATTTCACTCATTTTATTATCAAAGTCAGACCAGATGCTATATTATTATTCTTAACCTGACCCTGGGGCGCTGCACATCCATATTTTGAAGCATTGGGGCACTTAACAAACTGTAGTATTTGATGAGTTGGGAGTGATTTTGCCTTGAGAAGTGGCTCTGGAAAGTTGTAGTTCTGTTCTCTCATGGAGGACAACAGCTGTAGTCAGCTTGTATGCACATCAGTTACATTGGATTCCAGCGGTGACCCAGTTTCACCAGAAGAAAGCATTTGCTGAATGTTAATTCTCTAAATACACTGCTTTTGTTTGAAAGTAGTGCAGTTGGATCTTTAGGTCTTTACATTCCTACTCTACAGCAGGCTGTGGTCATGATGGATTCCAATGAAACCCGCATTTCATAAAGAATATTCATCCTGCAGCACTTCAGTGCTGCGTCAGTATGTATGGTCGGTATGTTAACACTTATATCATGCAAACATATGCCAAACTGGCTAAACACGCAGCATCCATATGGTGGTAGTACAGTTTGACATTCATGACCAATGTATGCAAATGTGGCTGTGTACTCCCATCCACCTTTTCTAGTATTCTAGTGGGGGGGGTTTTCCCTGATACAATGTACACCATCATACGTCGAGGGATTTGTTGTTTCCCCAAAAACCTCTACCTGATGATGTAAATGCCAGTCGAGCGGAAGCAACAGAGGACAATTTCAGCTCTATAGAAACATTAGCATTTCTGTTCTACCTGGTAAAATGAATAATTATACGCTGGAAAAAATCATCACACTTTGAAAACAGAGGAATCATAAGTCAAACAAAGACAAATGATAGAGATAAAAAGGTAAAATGATAGAGAAAGAGAAGAAGAAGGGGGAAGCGGAGACAAATGTGAGGAGGTAAACTTAGAGAGAGAAAGGAATGAAAATGAGAACGGGAGAAAAGGGAGAAAGAGGAGGAGGACAGAGCGAGACAAGAGAGATGGTGAGTGGCAGGAAGAGAGCCGATGTGATAGATGAAGAATGCAAAGTAGAAGTCGGGATGAGGGGGAGAGAAACTGAAAAAACTGATGAATACTCAACAGTTTATTGTTCTGTTGTTTACAATGTTTGTAATTCCACATCTCGCCTCGCTTGACTCAAGCATCCAAAATGTTAGCTGTCATAAATTAAAGGAGCACTTAAGATTTTGACAACCCTACAGAACAAAATGAAGATGTCTGCAATAGCGTTCCATTTCTTTCCCAGATGCAGTCAGAGCCTGTTAATCCTTACTGTAGAATAAAATGTCCCTGAAGCAGCTGCAGGAGTTAGAGACAGCTTTAGCATGTCTGGATTAACTCACCGTTCCTCCAACTCTCTTTGTATTATCTATATGAGTTGCCTTCAAGTGTCCTCATACAGTGCAACTGAGTACAATGTGCTTACTTCTACTACGTCCTCACTGTATTTTACCATGATTAATAAAGTGGTTGAAGAAAATGTTTTTGCTTTAGCTTTGTCACACCGCGGTGAGGTCAAGCTGGGTTTTTGTTATGTCTTGTCATTTCCTGTTTTATTTTGAAAGATAACTCTCCTCTCGTTTCAGGTCACTTGCCCTTCCTCATGTGTCACCGGTCTGATTGTCTTCCCCGCCCTGATTGTTTCCACCTGTTCCCCATTTCTGTGTTTCCCCTTGTCCCGTGCCGAAGTGTCTTCGTACTTTCTGTCGTCGCACCCAAACCCTTCCATTGACTCCAAGCCTGTTCCATGTTTCTTTGCTTCCTAAGTTTCATAGCCATACGTTTAAGTGTAGATAGTATTTTTGTAGCCTGTTTTAATCCTCCGGGATCGTTTTTGTTTCTAGCCAGTTTAGGAGATTAGGTCATAGATATAGATAGTTCTGTTTCCTCCTCATTTTTGAGTGAGTGTTTTTGTTTGATACATTTTATTAGTTTATTCCTTCCCATTTTGGTGAAGCGTTTTTCTTTCTAGTTTAGCGTTTGTGATTTTCAGAGAGAGTAGCAGAGTTTTAGTTAGAGTTAGAGTTCCGGTCAGTGTAGCCATTTTTGTAGACTGTGTATCAGCAGCTCGGAAACAAAAGTTTCTTCCAAACCTGCCTATTCCACGTCTGAGTCTGCTGCTTTGTTCTGGGCCTGACAAGCTTCACAAGTTTTCAGTTATGTCATTTTAAAAACTCAAAAACATAAAATTTATCTTTAATTTATCATAACCTTCTCCTCACTGGCCTTCATTGATAATACAACATCACACAGATACGACAGGTTTGACTGCCAAACTGTATTGTGAGGTAAATGAGTGCAGTTTCTGCCAGTGAGGGAATAAAATGACAGCAGCTTTAACAGAGATAAGAAGCATTCGATACGTGAACAACCACAAAATGATTAAAGGAGAAGAAGCAATAGGAATCTCTTCGCTGCAGTGACAGACTGACAGGTAGACAGACGCTCATTTTCACAAACAGGTCCACACACAATCATCTGTTCAATGATTGTAATTATAGTCACAGAAAATAGTTGTTTAATATTGGCTGGCTTACAATTACAGCCCGCCTCAAACATAGCTGTAAATCAGAGCGCAACGTATATGAAATTGCAGGTAACCGTAGCAACAGTAGATCTACTTCAGAGCACGAGTTATACTTTGGACAAACAAACTTTGTTTTACCTGGTTTGTAAGTGCTTATGGACAAAAGTATTCAAACAACAGTACAACTGTACATACAAAAGTACAGTAATGTAACTTTAAGCAACATTTTTACTTTTACTTAAGAAACTGTATTTCGGCGGCCTGGCTGGCTGCCCATCACTCCACCATCTCTCTCCACATTTGCATGTCTATGCCGTTGTACTGTGTGTGTGTCTGGGTTAAAATGCATGTAAATAAAAATAAAAAATTAGAGTGAAAAAAGAATTTCCCCATTGAGGGATTAATAAAGTATTTCCTATTTTAACTTGATTATAGATTTTTGATATTACACAACACTGATATTACATGAAAAGGTCTTATGTATTATTCTGGTCATCTTGTGTGTATCTATGATATCATGTGTTTTTGCCACTTAGTTAGAATGTGAAATTATTCATTTGTTTTATCTGGTTTGCATCACTTTGTGTCATTTGTCATTGCATCAATAATAACCTCCTGTGTGATTTGCAATGATTATTTCTTAATTATTTTGCTCTGCATATATTATTAGGATTTGATTATAAGTCAAATAAGCTGCACAACTAGCAGAGCTGTTTAAAGTTGGTTACAGCTTATTGAAAGCCTTACGTCAGTCGAGACAAGTCTCATTGAGACATGTTAAAGTCAACTCTCAAGTCTTCAAGGAGCCAATAAGATTCATAGAGCAAAAGAGCTGCGAGCAAATTGCAAGTCACGATTCAAGTCTGTTCAGGTCTCTAAATGGTGACTTTAAAATTACACAATTACACAGCATTCAATATTTTCCTTTCATGGCTGCTATTAGTGATTGTTACACAAGACTCTGGTTACTTTCATGCCCCAGTTTTTTTTCATAATTATGACTCAGAGGCTCAGAAAGAAAAAGAAAAGTCCTTACACCGCCACTGAAAATAGGCAGGGGAAAAGGGTCTGCCATCTATACGGTCCATTCACCACCACTCTCTTCCTTTCTCCATCCAAGTCCCCAGCTGTGCCAACACCAACTCAATTGTTTATTTACTAGACGTCTGGCTGTGTACTACCCGCCGTACCATTCACCACAGGACAGGAGTCTTTGTCTGCCAGACAAAAATGGCACACAAAATTATTCACAATGAAAATAACATGCAAAAGTCTACATCCTAATGGTCAAGTATCTGACACCTACCAGCTCCAAAAGGTGGTTTGATGTAAAAACATGGTTTAAAGGTAATCTAAATCTGATGTCAGCAGACCAAACAGTTGTAACCTTAGTGTTTTGTTTTATGAATAAAATATTAGAGAACTAACAATGAAAGCTTCACATGATGCCACTCACCTTCAGACTAAACACAAGAACGTAGCTCTAACATGAAACTCAAGGACATGGTGAACACTCGTCTGCCAATTCCTTCTGTCAGTTGATGTTTTTGTTCGGTTTTTGAGTTCTCTTCCCTCCCAACCACCACCACCACTACACACATTAAAGTTTTTTTTTTTGCTCAAAGCTGGACTGCACTTAGCGATCACTTAATCCCGGCTTTTATTTTCAGCCGTACCTCTTTCTCACTGGTTTTGAAGGCCTCCCTGATCGTGAGGTTTAAAGGTCTGCAGTCATTACAGCAGCGACAGTGGCGGCGGGGGCAAGAGGCAGCGCCGCGTGAGAAGGAAGCAAAGCCAGCCAGCTGTCGGGAGTTATCACCATGCTTGAGTGTGCAGACAGACTGGCCGACTGGGACTTCATCTGCTCTGCTACACAGGGGCATGATGGCAGCAGGCTATTTCAAGGTGGAGGTTAGCAAAAGGCCACCAACTGGAAAGAGGACTGACAGGCTGGCTGCTGTTTGAGAGCTGGCATCGATCTGAGCCGACTGCTCACCTGAAGCTGATCTCTGCAGCAACACTCCAAAGTCTTGCTTATTTATTGTGCCACTTCCTCTTTATTTTTTATTTATTTTTGTTGGCCTTTTTGAGCTTTATTTGATAGAGACAGCTTGAAGAGTGACAGGAAATGTGGGGAGAGAGAGAGATGGGGAATGTCATGCGGGGAAGAGCCACAGGTCAAACCCTGGGCCGTGGCGGCAAGGACTGAGCCTTTGTACATGGGGCAGATGCTCTACCGACTGAGCTAAACAACACCCCACTTTTTTTATTTTGATAGTATTTTCCTAATAGCTGATATAAGTATGATTTTGATTGCATGAGCCAAATCGTTACCATTTACTTTGAAATAATTGTATACCCTTTGTAACTGGTGCTGTCAAAAGTGCAACATGCATTAAGTTTATTTTGCATCAGTAGTTGTGCTGTTTCATACACTGTTCATAGAGTTGTGGAAAAAAACAAAAACAATTATAGATCCAGTGCAGTGAAATAAAAAGGACTTGCACTGGATGTGCATGATTTACCTTTACGACCAAAAGACGAGGAAAAAGGAGAGACACTGGCTGACCTGGTGAGTTCTCAGTTCATTCTGAGTCTGAGTTCTCGCATGAAAACAAAATGCAGACACACTTTCACGTGTGGAGTTTGAGAGTGTGTCCTCTGGATGCCCCCACCATCAAACACGTGTATGTTAGGTCGGTTCTCCTGTCAGTGTCCTTGACTAAGGCACTGGGTTAGAACTAAAGCTGGTTGCACAGTGCTCCTAAAATAACACTCAAGGTGGATTAAAATGCAGAGAACGAATTTCCCTACGGGGGTCAATAAAAGATAACTGAACACCTCACAAACACTGGCCTGTCTGTACGATGCTAGCTAAAATCTAACATCTTACTTCTGTAGAGTCAGCTTTTTGGGTTGAACACAAAAATTCCCGTCACGGTCTGTCTGAACACACATTTGGAACCCAAATGGGACTCTAAAGGTTAGAGTTTAGTTCAAGAAAGTGAAGGTTGAGTTGGAGTCCAGCTAAAAACAAACTAAATCCAACTATCCAAGATGAATCAGAGCAAAAGTCCAACATCAACAAATACAAAACTGGGAGCTAATATGACGCAGACGACCTGAAGTGCAAGACAGAAATACATGCATCCATAAATACAAGATAATTAAATAACCAAGAAAACAGACAGGATAAAGACAAAAGCTGGAAATTAAGTAACAAAAAAAAAAAAAAAAAAACTCGAAAAAACTCATAAAGCAGGAAATGCTACACCAGAAATTCAAGTGTTTGAGATACCAAATTTGTCAGGCAGAACTATGAGGATGGCAAATAATTTACCATGGTGTGAGCCTAACATAACTTCAATTAAGTGCCTGAAAATGCTGGGGAAAAAAAAAGGGGGAAAAAGTGATTTACAACTTTTAAATTAGTTCGAAACTTTAATTTAGTCCATGTCACAAAGAAAGAGATTTGCTAAAATCTCAAGTCACCAGTCAAACCTTTTTCAAGCTGTTTTACAGCTATCTGGGTATTGACAGACCTTGCATGAGCTGTGAATTTTAATTTAAAAAAAGATACAGACTTGAATTTCAGGTGGCTTTATTCAACATTGTGACATTTTACATTATGACTTGATTTTAGAGCATATACACACTATATCGCTTCAGAGACAAGCTAAGCAGATGTGTAATAAAGCATGTGCCTCCATCCATCCTGTCACCCTCAACGTTTGATTGACTGCAACATTAAACCTTCTTTGATCTGCCGTCTATCAGAAAAATTGTCATCTTGTCTGCCGTAACCCTTATATCAGAGCTTCTCCCCAGTTCATCTGAAAAATTCATACCAAAACACATCAACAACAAAGGGATGAGGAAATTGTCAAAGTATTGCAGCAGGATTGCAGCAAACTTTGCTCCTCAAAAGATTTTTCTCTCTATCCATCCATCTCCTGGGTCTGTCTCATCTGTCTGCCTCGGCTCTTCTTTCGCTCCCTCCGTTATCTCTCCACTGATCAAACCTCTTCTTCTTTGCCTAGCCCTCAACCTTTGCTATGTTTAGGTGAAGGTCATTAGATGGCTTTGTACCAACTATTCCTGTTCAAGATGTATCGTTTGACAGCTGAAAATGAACTGACAATCAACTTTATGGAAAGATGCCCAGTACCAAAACTAAAATGAATATTGGACTTAAATATATTTGGTGGGCAAGCCACGGTTCAAAATAATTGATAATTAATGTATAACTAGGTACCTAACTTTAATCAACTTTATAAAGTGATATAAGGTAATATGTCACTGTCGGATGATTTTTGCTTGAGATGCTGCCAGTATCTGGTATGACCACCATTTGCCTTACGCAGTGCAACATATCTCCTTCACATAGAGTTGATCAGGTTGTTGATTGTGGCCTGTGGAATGTTGGTCCACTCCTCTTCAATGGCTGTGCGAAGTTGCTGGATATTGGCGAAACTGGAACATGCTGTCATATACGTTGATCCAGAGCATCCCAAACATGCTCAGTTGGTGACATGTCCGGTGAGTATGCTGGCCATGCAAGAACTGGGATGTTTTCAGCTTCCAGGAACTGTGTACAGATCCTTGCAACATGGAGCCGTGCATTATCATGCTGCAGCATGAGGTGATGGTCGTGGATGAATGGCACAACAATGTGCCTCAGGATCTCGTCACGGTATCTCTGTGCATTTACAATGCCAGCAATAAAAGCACCTGTGTTCGGCGTCTGTAACACACGCCTGCCCATACCATAACCCCACCGCCACCATGGGCCACTCGATCCACAACACTGACATCAGAAAACCGTTCACCCACACGATGCCACACACACTGTCTGCCATCTGCCCTAAACAGTGAAAACCGGAATTCATCCGTGAAGAGAACACCTCCGCAACGTGCCAGACACCATTGAATGTGAGCATTTGCCCACTGGCCAGCCTAAGGCACACCTGTGCAATATCCATGCTGTCTAATCAGCATCTTGATATGCCACGCCTGTGAGGTGGGATGGATTATCTCGGCAAAAGAGAAGTGCTCACTATCACAGATTTAGACAGATTTGTGAACATCTGAGAGAAATGTTTATTTTGTGTATAGAAAATGTTTTAGATCTTTGAGTTTATCTCATGAAAAATATTTTTTGTTCAGTATTTTGTCTTGAAATGTAAAACTTTGGCAATTTGTTCTTAAAATGGATAATAATAATAATAATAATAATAAAATAAGATCATTTTGAATAAATTATAATGATTTTGGATAGATTGAGTTTGAATAAATTATAATACATTGTTTTTGTTGTGAATGACATTTGTATACTAAATGAAATTGCAAAACAAAATTAACAAATATTTTCCCAGAAGCGGGTGAGAATCCTGTCGATTTTCAAAATAAAACACCCTGTGAGAGCTTCCGATTGTAAAAACAGCCAAAAGGGAAAGTGTTTAACTACGTAGCATACTTGTATATTCAGCACATAAACCAAGGAAATATTATCAATCTGAGCAAGTTAACAAAGTGTAGCAGGCACAATTCTCCACTTCTGAAACACTCCTGGTGGGGTTTGAAGCCATGTGGATAAAAGACCAGAACACTGTTGCAGTGCGTCATGATGGAGGTAACTGTATTTGATGGGGGAGGGGGGACTAACATGGTACTGTCAGAGACTCCTTCATGTTCATGACAGTGTCATGTCAGTCTTATGCACAGCCCTGCAGATAAAGTGTTACCAGTTGCAGTCTCTTTCTCCACTGCCTCCTCCCTTTTTCCTCCACCTCTGCAATTCTTTCCTTTCTTACCTCCTTTCGGATCATCAGTGTTGACATTAGTATGCAGGGATTGTGGTGTCTGTTAGCCATGGGGCTGTTAGCTTGACTCGATGCAGACACGATGTGCAGGCCAGAATAATGAAACAGTGTCATGATGTGTGTGAACGAGAGAGAGAGAGAGAGAGAGAGAGAGAGAGAGAGAGAGAGAGATAGCGAGAGAGAGAGGAAAGATGGAGGAATAGAGGACGGAAAGGAGGAGAGAGAGTTGGTGTGTATTCATGAATTTACTCTATGCTTGGGACTGTGTGATTGTGCTCTGTGTGTGTGTGTGTATGTGTGTGTGAACACTGTGCATCCATGAATTGGGTTCAGGCAGGTCTGTGTGTTTGCAGACATGTGCATGAAATGTATTTTTCCCTTTTTAATTTGCATGTACTGGAAACGTTGAGGATTAGTTGCGCTGACACTTGTGCTGACATAGTGACAACAGTCAGAGTTTCACAGCAGCTCACACTCATCTCCTGATATTTTGTGAAAAGAGCACAATGTCATAACATAACATGGTCTGTGCATAGAAAATGAGAGGAATTCACTTCCCAGCAGGAGAGGATTACATGGAGGAGACACTGACGTCGGCTTTGAACTACTGCAGTGTAAAGAAAGTGTGTGTAAGGATTAAACACGGAAAGACGTGTGACTGTGTTTAATTTGCAACTCTAAGGAAGAAACTTTTTATTGTAAAATATTGATTTTTTCAAAGTTTTGCCACTAAATTACAAAAAAAAAAAGCCATTAAACATTGTACATAGAGATTGTTATTTTTGTGATTTAGCGCCACAGTTTCAAAATGCAGTACCGCTGTCTGACAGTTGCATATTTTTATGATTATGTTACTTATTCTCATACTCAGCCAGCGACTAAAGGTCAGTCCCAGATTTACTCTTGTCCTCTAGCATCTCGCTCGGTTACTCCCTCATATTCTCTTCTTAGCTTCCTCCATCAACGTTCTCTTTGGTCTTTTTGTCTCTGCTATTATACTCATAGAGGCTGCCGAGCTCGGTTACATTTCCCACTTGCCCAGGCTGACATCGGCTCCAATCTTAAATACCTGTGGCACAAACACTCACACTGCTCTGAGCTTACTGTCCAGGCCTCCCCACTAACAAACTGTGATAACATTGTCTATAGTTTTGTTGAGATTTTACGTACATTTTGTCAGCAGATGGTTGAGTATCAACACTGGACTTTCTCTCCGTGACTGGACTGGATCTCCACAGCCTACCAGATGTCACCAGTCGCAGTCTATCTAATTCTGCTGTTGTTCCAGTGTGTCAGAGCCAGCTGACTGCAGATAGAGAAAAAGAAGGGAAGAAAAGCCAAAGGGACGAGAAAAAATATATAAGATGGAGGGTAACAGATGGAGAAACACAACCGGGTGGCCATATCAGGTACACTCTTGTCAAACTGGCCTTCCAAACGAGGACTTGGCAGCTAGGCTCCGTTTATCTGACACGTGTCGAGAATCAGGCTCAGTCTCTTCTCTCAATATTACCCTCTCATCTTTCTCCTCCTACGTTTGTTATAGGAAATATTCAGTTCCCCTTGAGCTGTCCACCAGGACGAGGAGGTCGGTTAAGGAGAGAAGAAGACGTAGATGTTGGGTTGACAAAAGAAGCCGAATGAGACAGTAAAGCCAACTCTTATCTCTCGGGTTCTTTTCTCCCAACTCGTTCTGAACACAGAGGAGAAAACTAAAGCAAAGAGGAGGCTAAAACCAGCCAATGAGGGCACAACAAAGGTTTCTGTGGAGAGGAGAAATGAAAAGAGGAGGAGGTGGAGGAGTGGTTGCGGAGAGTTAATTAATCAAAACATAAAGACAGACAGTCAAGGAGGAGGAAGAAGGAACACAGTCAAAAGGAGAAGTGAAAAATAGAGGAGCAAGACTAGGCAACAAAGAAGAGACAATTCAGTCATTAAAGCTTCGCCCATGAATTCCTCTCCCACTTCCTACAACAGAACCAGGCGGTGAAGGTATAAGGAAGATGATCTAATATGCCCTGTAACAGCATCAAAGCGCTTTTTAATCACACTCTGGGAGGTGTCAACACATCTCGCAGGCATCTATAACTTCCCTCCATGTTCTTTGGCAGATAAACATAACAATACAGAAAGTCATTACACAAGTGGAGAGATAAAACGAATTTTCACACTTTATCTGCGCCACCACACACAGCAGTCATTTAGATTGGCTGCTATCTGCATGTAGGGATTGCTGGAAAGAGTTATGAAGAGAAGTGAGAAGACTGAAATAAAATAAAGCCAAGCATAATGTGAATTTTGAGCAGAGAGAAAGAGGAAAAAAAAACTGACAGTGAGAGTTTTCCCTGATCACTGAGGTCTGACGCACAAAACAAAAGTTCCACCGCTGACCCGCTGTCTCCTCTGTCTCTGCCGGACATTCACTGCCCGGTCCGAGTTTGAGGAGAAAATGCAAGCAGATAAAAGCACACAGAAAAAAAGTTGCAGTGTCTTTGCATCCTCCTTGCTTTCTCTTCCTGTCTCTTTCTCTTTGCTATCACTCCGCCCCCACCACCTTGGGGAGGTAAATGACTCTGCTGCGAGGGTAGAGTCGAGGCTGTTTGACCTTGATAGCGAACCTGCATTCCTAAATAAATATTCAGTGGCTCAGGAGCGATGGCGTGTGCCTTCGTTCCTCAAGATAACAGGTTATGTATGAGGCAGATGCTTTTTTTGAGTTTTGGGCCCAGCGAGCGCCACTATAGAGTACAGAGGGGAGCTTACAGGAAGTAGCAATGTTGCTATGGCCCAGGCAGCAATGGTTTGAATAATAATGACTTATCATTTGCAGGTCATAATACATCTAGACATCAATGCTAAAACTTTTTACAGTACTTTTTTTTTTTTTTTTTTTTTTTTGTATGGGTTAAGAATTCCGAGGGAGGCAAACGCTCCTTGAGCAGCTAATTTGTAAGAAATCAGTCAAGAAGTCAATCAATAATAATTGCAGCGACGATCTGATTTCATGCAGTGCACAACATGAGTAGTTTTCCACACTACAGCAGGGGAACAGCAGCTAAAAGTGGTAGCCTTGCTGAGAAGTTGTGGGTGCGCAGAGTATCACCTGCAGCTCTTCATCTAACAGCTCACTGCTCCATTACTCCACTCCGCAAAAATTAGAAATGATCCGAAAATGACAGCTGTCTTGTTTTGATGAGCAATGGGTTTTTTTTAGCTGCTTTCCTGTGATAGATTCAAAATAAAACAGCTTTCCCCACCAACATTCTTAGGTTTCTTTACTATTAGCTATGCCCAGCTCTGGTTCTGGCACAACACCAACTCTGACCCTTACAGTATGAGTATCCCCCTGTGCCCGGTCTGAAAACCACATCTTCTCAGTGGTCCTCAACCTATATGATATACACTATCTCTCTCCCAGTGCTCTGAGTTCATAGTTTGACCAACCCGGCTAACAAACTAAAATAAAAGTGGCTAACAGCACCTACAGTTAGCAGCAGTTTACTTTACTTGTCTATCAGGAAACTCTATAAATACTCAAAAGTATTAGTTTATATGTTTTTTTTAACATTTAATCAGCTGTGTGAAAATAGGATTTTAAAAAGTGTATGTTTATAGAACAAGTTCAAGTTCTCTGCCTCAAGTTCTCTCTCTCCCCACATTCTTGTCAGTCTCCAGTCTGTATTAAAAAAAAAAGCAACTATTTGTACGTCTTATATCTAAAACTTAAAACAAGCTCAATATATACACAATATGGTACTGCAGTGAATAATTGATAGTAATAGAACTGCAGTAGTAGTAATAGTAAGCACACTGTGTATGAGACATCACATAATATTCTCTTCTTAGCTTTCTTACAAATGCTAATTTGTCAAACTCGTATCGTTTAGTTGAATTTGAAGAACTGCAGGAATGAATTGTTTGTTCGCCTCAAACACTGAAGGAAAACAGCACTAATGAGGAACCTAATTAGCTGTGCTTCTATACCTCACAGGTGAATAATTAACATTGAGACAATAGTTATCACTGGCCAGAGGCGGTAACATAGAAACAGCTAAACTCCCAAAATCCTTTGTCACCATGAATAAAAATAACTGAGTTTTACAAATTGCTGCTTATCTGCTGGAGGTCGGCCGATCTGTTCATCAATACTTGTGACTCAGCCATTAAGTCAGCAGATAGTTAGCCATGAAACTTTTAAAGCTTGCTTTCCTGTTTCCAACTCTTCATAATATCCCCTCTCTTTGGAAATACCATGAAGAAACTGTCATGAATTTATTGTATTAATATATAATAATATTTAACAATATAATATTGACATCATGACAGTACTGCTAACAAACTTGCATGAGATAAAATGTCACATGAGGTGGCCTTATGTTTTTGTTTCACTTTAACTTTTCATTTACTACAAAAAAAAAAAAAAGTCCTCATATAATATTTTTCCAATTATTCTCAATAAAGGTGACAAGGTGCCGACTTGGAGACCAAATTAGTCATTGCAGTAAATTGCCACAGGGTTGTTCAGCCCTGTAAGGACGGGTGCTGGGGGCGTGGGAATGAGTTTATTTCTCTGATTCACTCGCTATCAGCGCTCCCTCATTCTTAGTCACTGTCAATAATGTTTATCCACTACTGTCTCTGTCTTTGTCAGTGCCATAGTCATATAATTATTATGCGGTAGGGAATTCTATTCATCAATGGTCAGTTCAGTCAGAGGAAAGAAAGTGCACCGGAGTCCAAGATGTCTCAGCTGAAAGGTTTATTGAAGCTTGGCCAAGGAGAATGGAGGATTTATCAATATACTTGTCATGACTTAATGCTTCCTCAATTCTGAAGAAGTTGTCCTCTCTGGCTCATCTATATACCCTTAGAATAGTATCATGTCTACTCGATGGTCATAAATGGTCATACCCAATGCATCTACACTATAAGGTGTTTGCCAAATGATCATAAATGTACAAACACGGAAATATGTTTACCCGTAGTGGTCTGTAGAGGCTTCTACAATATTTATCTGTTATCTGTTGCGTCTAGTGAAGGAGACCTCAGTGACCAAAGTGATGATCACAAAGGAACCTGCTTTCCTAAACACAAAACACAAAAAAACACAAACGTGTACTGTATCCCAAGGAGAGAAGTCAGCGTATACTGACAGTGACCTCAAGACATATGCTCACCCTGTGCAACCCCCATATGTTGCAGGCTAGATACTTTGAATGGCATCATTGCTTCTTCCCAATAAAACACCTCAGATTTCCCATCAGATTATGGATTTCTTCTGCAGTGAACCCTATCAAACACAACACCAGAGCCACAATCATACAAACATGAGAAAACCTGAGGACAGACAGGAGGTGTTAGGCAGAAACAAACAAAAAAAAAACAAGACAAAAACTTTAAAAAAAAAAAAGCAGCAGAGTGCATTACACCTTCAATATATATATATTATTTCACCTGGAACAAAACACACACCTGGGAATGTGTAATTCTTATTTTCAATAACTAGGTAAGGTAAGATGGCAGATAAGATAGATTTTACACTCCCTGAGGAAATTTGTCACAGGCGCATCCAGCCATTGGATTAGTATGAAAATACAGAGTGACACAGCTTTTATTGCTCACTGGCTCACACACACACACACTGCCATTTTAACATTACCCATCAGTCAACACACAAATAACAACAAGTTTGTTATAAGAGTAACAGCACTCAAAGGAAATGTTTTGCTTTATGCTTTCTTGAGGTAAACATGAGGCCGTGATGGCAGTGTTCATCGTGGCTCAACTCACACAGGAACTTCACTCTGCAGACATGCAGAATGAAACAGGATGTCCTGCAGAGGAAGAACAGATGATCGCTTCCACACATGCTTTAGGCTATCTGTTGATGTCTATGCACCATGTGACAGCAAATTATAACATATCATAATGAAATGGCCTTTAGATGTATTTATATTCCAAAGCAGACAGCTACAGTATTAAAGCTATATTGGCTAGAAACTGGTATTTTTGCAATTTAGTGTCCCCAGTTTCAGAGTGTAATACCACTATCATAGATATGGACAGCTGTACATGTGTATTTATAATGATTACTTCTGGTGAAAAAATAGCTGCAAGTGTGACAACACAAGACATAGCAGCCAGATAATATTACTGTACTTACTATTAGTCCAACAGCAAGCAGTCCAACTCGGCATCTCCTGCTCTCTCATTTTCTCTTCTTAGCCTCTTCAATCTTTTTGCCTCTGCCATTCTGTCCATAGAGGCCGTTGAGCTTGGTTACCATGCCTGCTGGCCAATCTTTAGATCTGGCTCAAGTGGCTGTTTGAGGAAGTTTTTGGCACCTTCGTTGTTGGCTAAATAAATCATGCAGGGAGTGCAGCATTAGGCTACTGGCGGTACTACAGTAGATGAAAAGTCACTGGGATGCGTACACTAGGCGCCATGGATTTGGGTGTCTAAAACTTCCTGGCAATCCATCTGATAGACAATAAGATATTTCAGTCTGGACCAAAGTGGTGAGCCGACCAACCAGCCAATAATTTATCAAATAAAAATAATAATATTGTTGTTGAGTGATCCAGCCACAGCTTGTGGCCGGGCCTCACTGAATTCTGACATATAATAAGTACAATAATCGATGAAAAGGGTCTCAAAAGACGTAAATACAAACTTTGTTTAAGTATCTCTGTTTTCAGACTGTTTGCACCTCTTGCTGACAACAGCAAGTGCCACAGCAGCTTGAACCTCCCCAGCCCACCACAACACCTTAAAACATACATTTGGCTTGCTAAAAAACAGTTTGTTATGCAATTTTATGCAACTTATCACATGCTTCATATTTGACATATATGGGTTGAGCTTTTACCAAGGTCTTGTTTATGCCTTGTGTTTTTCCTGTGTTGCACCTGCATAAAATGATGCTTTTGATGAGGATATAAGATTTGATCCTTAAGTAAAAAACATCTTGGTCTGACAACCTCACTCTAAAAAAGTTAGGGAACTCCTTCTGATAGATCATTTTAATGGAACCATTTGATCTCTTTGCTAAATTGATGCAAAAATGCTGAATAAATTTACGACTTGAGAATCAACCCATTTAAATTTAATTATCTGGATGTGTCTTGATAACACAGGAACTGACCCAAAATGCAGGCTCAGACAAAGGTTGGCAAGAGAAGGGGATTTATTTGTGACAGGAGGTGATGATGGTGGTGGACCTGAGCACAAGAGGATCAGAGGTTAGAAACGAGCTAGGAAAGCAACGGGAAACACAAAGCATAAGACAAGACAGGCGGTCGTGACAGGATGCTGAAGATAAATTCTGTTTCTTTTTCTTGAATGTACTTGGAATTGTTGCTAAAGTGCCACAAGACGCCGGCCTGCCTCAAACTGGGCAAGGCCCTCAAACCTGTCTGAGGCACCAACAGATTTCCATTAAAAAAACTGCAGGTTTCAATTCGACGTGTCTCTGACCTCTTGCTTGATTCCACCAGACATGGCTTTGACACGATCGCCATTGCTTCCCAATCTGAGGGCCCTGACTCTCTAAGCTTCAAGATGTCTTCTTGACTTTAAGGGGTGCAAGAAAACTTTTTAGGAAAATATATGATTAAGTTTGTATAAACTGTGAACAAAAAGAATATAAACAAAACAACAACAAAAATAAGACTATCAACAAATCCTGCCTTTGACGCAAACTTCATGCAGTGATTTTCTTTCCTATTTGGGTTAATGGTGCAGTTTCTGTTCTATACTGATGTGGCATATCCAAAAATATGTCACTTAGTTAGAGGTCGTCTGTTTGATGATAGAAAAGAGGAGTGTATCAAACCCTTGTAGCCATCAATTATGAGTTATGGTTAGTAGGATAATTAATTGTAGATTTAGTTTTTTAAAATTAATTTGGATGCCTTTGTCTTCCTCTGTAAATCAAACAAGTCGAAATCACTTCAGACATCACGACACCACAGCTTTTTTTCCACCCTCTTCAGTTCCTGATCACAGCGTCCTCGACTGCTATCGATGGTCTGTGATGAGGACCCTGAGTGATCGCAGCCTGGCCTCAGCTCTGAGTTCGCAGCACCCCACAGCCTCATATAATTTGTTTTCTCACCAAGTAATTAAAAATGCAGCGGGTTAATCAATGACACCTGGCAACCAGAGAGGAAAAGATCAGTCCGTCCATTCATCCATCTGTGGACACCTACTGTCCATTTATCTGTCCATCCACACACACACACACACACACACACACACACAAACACACATCCAGCCATTCCTCATCCATCCTTCCATCCTGCCACCTTCACCTACTGCTGACCTTGAGATAAATGGGTGTTTCTGTGTGTGTGTGTGTGTGTGTGTGTGTGTGTGTGGTGTTTGCAGATCACATATGCTCCAGAGGTTGAGGTGATTCAGTTGTTTGTCCAGGTTTGTGTGGCTCCACTATCTCTAGAGGTTGAGGTTATTCTGGTAAGGACTTTGTGGGCTCTTGGGACAGTGTGCAGCAAAACACCCACACACATTTGAGTCCATCATATGGACTTACAGTGACTTACGAGATTAAATGTATTATTTTTTCTGGTCTTTATTGTGTTACTGTTTCAGGTCCAGTGTGTAAGATTTAAGGAAATTTCATCAGTGAATACAAGAAAACCTGAAAACAAGAAGCTTTAAGCCCAATGTAGTTTGTCCACTACTCCACACTAGGAAGGAGAGGGTGAGGTGAGGGTTTGCAATCAACAACTAAACCACTAGATGTCACTAAAACCTACACACTGCTACTTTAAACATAACTTTGCTGCACCTGCCATTTTTTGTCTTATTATAGTAAGTGTAGTGAGTCTTGACCGGTGTAGAAGACAAACAAAATTGTTTGAATTTGTACATATTTTTCCTAGTTGCGGCTTCTAAAACACAATATTACGACACACAAAAACTCTACACAAGCCTACCAAAAGTTATTTTTATTATAAGAATCCATTATTTTTACAAGGACGTTTATAAAATTGTAGATTTTGAATCTTTAGTCTGGGATTCTAAAGAGACAATAATGGGGTGAACAGCATGACAAAGGATGATACTGTTAGATGCTGTAATCAGTCCTCCTCCTCCTGCTATAGAACCATTTAGAGAATCCAGTTAGTCCTCAAGCAAGACATCCCCACCACCAGCTGCTTGGAGTCTTTCAGTCTGCATAGATGGATAGCTACATACATGAATCACCTGTCAATCATCTGTGTATGTTCATTATATGTGTGAGTGTGCATCTGTGTCATTAGTGCAATTAATGACTCATGTAGAAGAACTGAAGACTTCAATATGTCCCCCGAGCACAGTGATTACATTTGTGCCGATTGAACCAGATGCTGCACATGCAGCTAACTATGTTTGTTGACTGTTAACATGACAGCAAATCTTTAGCAAAACCTTATTAATACACTTCTAACTCAAATGCCCATGAGTAAAATAATTACGGATGATTTCTGTCCCACACCTTTTTCTTTTTTTTTGCAGAGAAATCCAGAGTGAAGTTTTGAAAGAAAAGGAAAGGCGGTTACTTGAGTGCCAAAATACCCTCAATCAAAGTGTTTTTTGTCTACCTAAATGTCAACCTGATTTTGTTTACAGACATGAAGTGTGAAGGATTACTAATGTAATAAGTTATTACATTATTGGCTTTATTACATTACTGAACGTTATTACATTACTGGTTGCTACAAGGTGGCCCTATGTTTTATTTTGTCATGGGTGTGGACTCCAGGCAGCTCTGCTCATTCTGCACAGTCAGCTTGCAGTATATTCACCCCGGCACTTCAACCAGATTGTTGTTTCAACCTCAGTGGTGGATGCAGTTCAAGGCCAACTCAGTGTGTATTCCTTGTGCTTTTGTATCTTTGTGTTTCGTATTACTAACCTGCCTCGCCGTGTCCCAGGATCATCGCCCGCCTGCCAGCCTTTCTGTTTGTCTCCCTGCCTGCCAGCAACCTTCTCGCCTCCAAGCAACCCGCCTGCCAGCCTCACTTCCCCTCATTGCCTCCCGCTCATACCAGCCACCTCCATTATCGTCACTCACCCCTGCTGCCGCCGGATCACCATTCCCACCCATTATCCCCTCATTCAGATCCTCTCCCACAACAAACCAACACCACACAGTCTGTGTCCTCTGTTTGAGTCCATTCTTTCCCATCTTGTGTTTGTATCAAATTCATGTTGGGACGTCGATGGTGGTATTTTACAACTATGACATCCCTCAAAAATTGTGAAAACTCATTTGAGGTCAGTGTCTTCAATCTAAACAGTTTCAGAAACATAACGTAGTTTTCAGCTGAAAGTTCATGGTCATCTGTTTCCGTTGCTGTCTTCAATACCAACACGTAGGCTGACAGCCGTCTTTTCAATTAGCAGGAACCATTTTGCGGTAATGCAGCCATGATGAGCAGAGAATGACCAGCCCATATGACAAATGACACTGCAGACAAATTAAAACAGCGCTGCCTTCGAGATTGGATAGTGGAACATTTTCAATTATGAGCCACATAGCCTTTCGCTGACCTCTCCCTTCTTTTTCCTTTTTTCTCTCAGCACTTACATGGACACAAAAGTGTTTTTCAATGCCAACTTACAGTAAATCAGAACTCAAAGGACCTGTGAGACTGGCACTACTGAAAAAAAAAATGAATTTCTAAAATAGTGCAGGTTAACTTTTTTTTTTTTAATTCAGCATAACATAAACATTATCAAGGCTCTGATTTTAAAATACTTGTTGATCAAGAACATTCAAACTTAAAAACGCTGTTGCACTCATTGTAAGTTGCACTGGATGTGAATGTCAGATGATGTGAAAATGAAGCGGGGACTAATTTCACACACCTCGAGCATTTTATGTGCTGTACCGTTCTTTGATGTAGTTTCTTAAGTGCCTGTGTTAGTTTTCATTTTCCAGCAGGGACAAAGCAGGACACCTGTTCTTCACTGAAGAACTTCAAAGGCTTCTTTATTCACAGAGGAACGTACACCACCAGCATGTGCTCGTAAAGTACCAATGAATCAAATCACTGTAGAGGGAAGTTTTTTTAATTTATTTTTTTTATGAATCCCTTCACTACCTGTTTGGATAATAAAACATATAAAGGAAATCCTTAACCTCCTGGATTATGAGCGGGATTGACCGGCACCATTTCAGATTTGATCAAGAAAGTTTACCAGATTTAGAGCAGGCACTATGAAGGGTGATAATAATTACTGATAATAATGGGAGGTGAGAGGTGATGAAAATGTCATGGTTTTGGGTTGTTGTTTTTTTTTCCCACCTGTTTATCATCATACATGTTTCATACTACAGTTACTTTCTGGACTTTTCTTTGTTGTTTTTTTTTTTTTGCCTTTCCAAGCTTTATTTTAGATAGAGACAGCTTAAGAGTGACAGGGATGTGAGAGGTTAGGGTTAGGGGTCAGGACACATTTCCAGAGGCCTTAAGGTCTTTGGTCTACTTTGACCAAACAAAAAAGGTCCTGTCTTCTGTCCAACTTTTGAACTAAATCTTGACAGAAAACACAAAAAAGTAATAAATTATCAAGTGAATTGATCAATTTAAAGTAGATTTTCATCATTCAGGTTTCCCCTCTCTGACATTCATCATTCACAATACAAAACTGACATTCATCATTTAAGGAAAGTAGCCTCAAGGGTGAAAGTAATAAAAAATAAATGAGAAGAGGTGAAAATGCTTTCAAATTAATGATGGAAGTGATGAAATGTATGTGAAATGAAAAATAGAGTGATAAAAATGATTGATTTGATAACAGTGTTGCTCTGATAATCAGTTGGTCTACATTACTGTCATCACTCACAACACCTAACTGACATTTATTGTTTACAGCAAGCATTTTTTTTTTCCATCGCCTCCATTTTTATCAGTTCATTTGTGTTATTTCCACTCTTCATAGGAATCAGGCTTGAAATAAAGACTCCATCTCCAGCTCTCTGCTTACATCTCAAAAGTTCTTACGAGATAAAACATTAACCTCCAGGGAACACACAGCAATGACGGTATCATCATCTAATAAGCAAAACTGATCAAGAACACTTCAGGGTCAGTCACATTGTTCACTTTACAGTAATGTTCGAATCGAGGCCAAAATAATCCTTAAGTTAAAGGTTTCATGATTCTTAAGTGAAGAGACTTTCATTATCACCCAGACAACCTCATTTTTTATGGATGGTCGTAGTGATGAAGCCTCTGGAATAGTTGGGCAAAATATCTTTATGGGGAAAACAGCAATTCTCTCTGTTGCCTATGATGTATTTTTCTCAGCTATGTGAATGTGCACATTGTTTACAGTGCCGATCACGAATCACAATCTGAACCTCTAATCTGCGCTTGATGATAAAAATGTTTTAGGGAACAGCTTAACATTCAATTTATAAATGTATAATCAATTTCAATATGTGTTAATATTGATTATACATTTATAAATTGAATTTTGTAGTTTCTAATGTTTCCAGTCAATATTTGTTTATTTGTTTATTTGATGACAGGGTGACATTTCTTTTCAAAAAATGGCACCTGTGTGTGTGTGTGTGTGTGTGTGTGTGTATACACACATTAAACAAATATTGATTGGAAACATTAGAAACTACAAAATATTGTGCTGCAAATGGCAGTCCATGGGTTTCGATTGAAAAAAATTAAAATTAAAAAATAAAAAGCTAAGAATAACAAACCCTCATTACATGATTGTTCAGTGGACCTCGCCTGTGGCTCCATCCTGAGCCACTGAGTCACAAATCTTCCTCTTCATGACCTCAGCTCTTCACCCTCCAACAGGCTGCATCTGTCAATAATTGATTTGACCTTTTGTTTGAGCAATTAACCCCATCACCCTCCCATTCAATAGATATCGAGCCTTTAACAAAACACAATCTGGAGGGGGAAACAAAATACCGCGGATACCAACTATTAATCCTGAGCAAGAGCAGAGCTGTGATATGGTGGAGGTGAAGGTGAAACTGTTTCGGTGCTGTATCTGTTCTGGTGTAATTATGCGTGCATCGATTAGCTGCATTGACAAGCTTACAGTAACAACTGGAGCTGAATTAAAGAGGTTAATTAATATGACGTGGGTTTTGGCACATGCCAATATGTAACGATGCAGGAAAGGCCAACTGTGTGGAGGTGCAGCAGTTGATTATCCTCCAAGTAGATAGTGATTTTACGGTCAGCATGCTTTCCAATTTCTCAGCAGCACACAGTTCTTCATCCCGCTTTGTTTTTTTGTTCTCCGTGATGCTTAAAGCTTCCTTCTCCTTGTAGACCCCCATCACGTGCTTGCATCATTAAATGATTCCTCTCCCTTTAAAGAGGCACTGCGTTGTCCCAATTAGATGGACAATTTAATCTGACGCGAGGCAAGGGCATCGGTGCCTCCTGCAGAGATTGCACGCTCTGTCATTTAAGGAGCACCAGAGAAAAATCATTTTTTTCTCTCTCTCTCTCTTTTCACTCTCCCCAGAGGCAATGGCAGCTAAACGGTGCCCCCGCAGTATTGTGTGGCACTTGGTTTAATTTCAACAAACAGCATTTAGGCTGTGTGAGTACGATTGCTGCTGTCAGTCATCTCTAAGCCGGTTGAAGGAGAAAACTTCTGAATTAAATTTCAGAAACAACCACACACATCCATCTGTTATCTTAGTGTGCTTCCCAGGGTGCTGGAGCATATCCCAGAAAGCGCAGGACAAACATATGAACTTTGATTCTGATTTTAATATATGCGCATTTTCAGTTTATACGCACAACAAAATAGACAGATGGCAGAAATTTGGGTGGAAAAAGTCACATTTTCCCCCAAGAAGAATGGATGTTTTCACTCAGCTTGAGGTGCAAAGCTGCCATATACATACAGAGCGTCTCTTCACAAAAACCCTGAGGTTCTGTGGTGCGCTTTCAGAAATTCTTTTCATTTCAAACTGTGTAGATATAGCATTGGCATACTGCTGACACGAACCGTTACAAGCCTCTGATAGACCAGAAAGTAAAAAAAAAAATAAAGATACAAAAACACCACAAAGAACAACAGAGGAATGCATGTCCTTATACTACTAGTGAACTTATTTTTACATGTTTTATATTTTGTTTCTGCCTCTTTATTTCTATATCTTATGAAGTCTCCGTGGAGCTAATAATTCATTTCTAAATGCATTCATAGATTCTTCTGTCCTCACTTGATCATATCTGACTCTATGAATATTATCTTTTTGTGCGATGAATTGCAAAAATTGATATCACTTATCAATAACCTGCTCACCGTATTATCTTTCATGACATTTAAACATTGATCATCTATCAGCGTAGCACAAAGAGATGTCATTTTGCTGGATCTGGTGCTTTCTGGAAACAAACTCATGCTATATATTGTATGGATAAATTCTTCTCTCATGTTATGCTTATTTGAATTTAACAGATCTATGATCTCGGTCCCCACCAGATGAATATAACTCTTTGGATTGATTTACATAACGGACAAAAACTAAAAATATAGGCATGAGAAAAGAGGTACAAGTGACATTAATGTGAGGAATATCAGCATCATTAGAATGCAGAAACTGATTTGATGAAGCGTACATACCAAGAGATGACAGAACGATACGGAAAGTTTCAAATGATACAGCTTTTCATAGGGAAGAAAATGAAAACAGTTGAGGTTCATGAAACAAAATGTCACTCATATCCACAATATGAAGCATGTTGCTCTCAGAGAAGAAAATACGTTTCTGTGTGTAAAAATAGGGTGAAGATTAACTTACATTTGACATTTTCACAACAGAAATTAATAAGAAGCCGTTAAAGGAAAAAAAAAAAACATTGAAAATGGATTTGCACAAACTCACAGCATCACATATCTTCCCACTGTTCCATTTCACCATATTTAATCAATATTTCAAACACAAAAATGTGTTTCTACTTTCCAAAAAACATGCCGATAGATGTCTTCCAACATGTTTTCCATAATATGCTTGCCTATGTAAGCATTTCAGATATTGTGTTTCTTATTATGGAACACATTGTTTTCTTTCTTTTAATGAACATACCTGCACTTTAATAAAATGGTTCATGTTTCTCTGCTATACCCATGTTAATACAACTTGGAGTGCCTTTAATATTTAATTTCAACCCTCTGTGTAATTTCTGTCAAGATAATAACATACAAGAATGAGAGGAAGGTTTGTTTCACATTAAAGCTCCAACAAAAGGAAAAGTACTTTTGCTTCCTCATATTTACAGGTTTCCTGGAAAAAAGCCAAGCAGATACAGAGGGATTTGTCACAGATATTGGTAGGCTTTTGCAGCTTGCGAGTGAGTGTGTATTACAAGTAGGGCTGCCACGATTCATCGATTAGTCACGATTATGTCGACGAACAAAATCGTCGACAACTAATTTAGTAGTCAGGCTGACTGTACCATAAATGATAACCATAACACAGACCCTCCAGGAATTTGCGATGTTGCGATTTGCAACTTAAACGCAACGGCACGGCAGGATCCCCTCGTGGGACGTCTCCCCGGCGCTGGCTGGCCCCCGCCGGGGACATAAGCTCTGGCTCAGCTTGGAAAGGCTCGAGGGCGAAGGTGGCTCGCGGTTTCTACCTCGCCGTTTCCCGGGACTGTGGACTCTCATTAAAGGGTTAATGAGCTATCATCTTAATTGTTTTTATTTTCAGTTAGCTCATACTTCAAGCTGAAAGCTAATGATCTGATCAGCTGCATGCTGGTGCGATAAGCTATATGTTTTACAGTCAGTTTTACGTATGATTAGATACGGTGATTAGTCGACTAATCGAAAAAAATAATCGGTGATTAGTTGACTATCAAAATAATCGTTTGTGGCAGCCCTAGTGTTACACCAACACTGCTATGCATTGCACAGTTGGACCAGGCAGGAAATACAGTACCCTACCCAGGTGGTTTTCTCGCTGGGTTTGGCTCCTGTTGTTTGTAGCCCGGGGCTGAGCCAGTTCAGTTGGCTGCACAGCTGACCAAACTAACAATGGTCACAACCACTACTTAGCAATCTTTCTATCAGGGAAGTCTGTAAATCCCCTCAGTAGTGTTGGTTTCTAAAGTTGCGCTAACACAATCCAGCCTGGCTGCAGAGCCCACACCTGTTGCCTGCTAATGGCAGATTCAGTTTGCAGCAGTGATCTGTCAGTTTTAGCTACTTTAGCAAGTCTGAAGCTATCTGTCCATCGCATAGTGGACAGTCAGAGGACATCAGAGGGTAAAGCAGCAAGACGTATTCTGTATAAAATATTATCCAAACTGAATGAATAAAGTTAGAAAGTTGTGCTTTTGTACAGTGAGGCCTGGCCATAGATACATGCCCAGCCCTCAGAATCACAGATAGACTGTAAAAAACAGGAATAAATAAGTATACAGGCCCGAGTTCAGGAGTCATCATCAACTTTTTATCAGGTTTATCAGGACATGACAAACTCATATACAATACAGAAGACCCAAAAAGTGACTTTTGTCATTGCTGGGCCAGATACTGCTTTTATACAGTGCTAGTCATACTATATGTGATCAACACTGGTGTGTGAGTGAGATGCCTTGATCCAAAACTCTCCTCTGCTAATCTCCCAACATTGTCTCTAAGTATTTAGAGAGAAAAAACACAATCCAGTAAGATCCTCAGCGGTGCCGGGCCTAACACGGCGTCTAAGGCCGCTCGCCACGCTGCTAAACATTAAACAGATATGACAGCTCTCTGCAAGACTGGCCCTTAGTCGCAGATTTTAATCTCCCCAGGCGAGCTCTGTCCTGCCGGCTCACCTCGCTGCATTTTTTTTTTTTTTTTCTAAGAAAAACCATAACAGCTCAACATAACCCCCAGAGGAGGGCTTAATATAATTCTTCCACTTTGAACGATCTCATCTTTTTAACTCTCTGCTAAGTGGGAGGAGGAGTGGAGGGAAAGACAGGGGAAATGAGGTGGCATTGATGATGGAGAAACATGCCAGTCTTTCACTTCTTTTTTGGCCTGCCCCAGTTTATGTCTCTCTCCTTCTCCCTGCTTCTTCAATGAGAGAAGGTGCATTGCTGTCCTTCCTCCTCCACCTATTTCTCTTCCTCGTGTCCAAACGCAGAACAGCCCTTCTGGGAGAAGAGAAAAGCAAAAAGGCTGTTTACTTGATTTTCACCCCTATTATCCGCAGAACCCGAAGGTCAGCCTGTCAATACGCTCTTTAGACGATGGGTTTTTTCGAAAATTGTGAGTATAAATTTTAAAATAAATTGCAGCACTTCTGCCATAATCTTTAATGTCAAGCTGCAGACTCAACAAGTGAAGCTTCACTCCAAATGCTCTCAGTTGGAAAGGGTAAAAAAAAAAAAAAAAAAAAAAAGTGAAAGAGTTGCATGTTGATCAGGTACTTATCCACCACTGACAGAATTTAACACTATTTTCAAATATCAACTTTTGCATATTTATACATTGAGTGGATAACTTTCTTTCCACTTTCAGAACTTCCTGAAAGTCAAAATATCCCTCCCCAACTGTTGAGAACTTGTCCAAAGATGTGTGTCGAGTAGACATGTGTTTCTTTGTGAGATATTTCAGGCCATTCTCACTCCTAACATGTAAAATATGGCAGTTTGTTCAGTGACCCTATGCTCCAAACCAATTTCTGGCAACATCCGACTGACCTACGTCGCACAGGGTACCTACAGTTTATAATGTGAAGCTCTATTAAGCTCAATATGGAAACAACAACTGGATACTGAATCCCATTTCAGCAGTTTATCAGTTTCACAAAGAGAATGTGCAGTGCAGGTGCCCCCACCAGCCAGTGATGGAGTGTTCTGGTTGATGCAACGCTCATTGTAGCGTCGATCCCAGAGTGCTTACATAGAGACAAAACAGAGCTGGATGTTGAAGGAGTGTTACCACAAGGGGGTACTGAACAATCTGTTGGAATCTGGAAGGGTGAATCGGTCTTTTATGCTGGTGCTGAGGTAATCAGGCAGGTAAGAGGGAAACCGGAGGTTGCACACACACATACAGAGACAGACAAAAGAGACAAGGGAAGGAGAAAACAACAGTAACACTAGAAAGTAGTTGGCAAACAGCTTCCACTTAGCGAGCACATTTTTAATGAGAATTCCAGCAAGAATCTTCATTGTAAATTAGGACAATTTCCAGACTTTGCATAATGGAATGGAAAATAAATAAAACTTTTATTGAGCAATGTTTTTTTTTTTCCCCTTTTTCTTTTTGCAGCTCTTTGTGATCTCAAAAGAAGTTGAGTTGTATTTTCTCTCTGCAGCTTCCCAGAGGTACAGAGATGGTTCTTGGTTATTGAAACATGCTTTTGACAGATTTTAAGGGCAGCTCGATTAAGGTGAACCTTTGCACCCCTTTCCAGACTACAGATGTTTTTGAAGCGGCAGTGAAATTTACTATTTGGATCATTAGAGAAGAAACGGAGTTGGATTTCATCAGTGAAGTTGTTCCTATTCCCTGACACAGCTCGGATTAATATTAATGAAGTGTTGCTGTTTCACCACTTGACAGAAATATGAAGGAAGTAAGCCAATCTTTGATGGTCACGTTTGCATGCAGCCCAATGAAACTATGTATATATAAAATATGAAAAAAAACAGCAGTTATAAATATACCTGCATGAAATAATTTATCTCTGTTTCATTAGTTTCATTTATTTTAGACGGCTTCAGAAAAAAGCTACTTGAGTTTCTCACATTCTCAGGAGTATTACTTTATGTCTGGATTCTGGAGTTATTCTGTTTTCTCAGATGTTCTGTAGAATAGTCAAACAGCTTGTCCATTACGTCCAAAGAAATAAAGGTTTGGTTTGTGGGTATTTGTTTGTATCCCATCTGGTAATGATGTTTTGAAATACAGGATACAGTAAATGCATGCATGAATGAGGTAGCAGCCATAATGAAGTTATTCTTCATTCATAGTGTTTTCTTCAGAGTGTAAAATCTAATTAAAAGACCGCCTGTTGTTGTTGTTTTTTTTTTTCTCTTGTGAAGTGTTTTAAGTAAAATCAGTAATTTCTTCTTGGTAGTTAGCCCGTCTCACTCTTGACATTTCATCGTGGATTAGTTTTCCTGGTGAGATTATTATGAGGTTATTTTTTATTTGTTGTGTTAGAATGTTGAGTTCGCGGGAGAGTTTCCTTCACTCTCTGCTCTCTCCCTCCTCTGCTTGCATGTGCTGTGGCGACGCTACGTCACCTTCAGCTGTCATCTCATTGGTCGCTTATTGAAAAGGCCAGTGGCACCACAGGTCAGTAATTGAAATAATTAAAACCCGAGTGCTCGAACACACTTTCAAGCAGTGCAAACTTCCGAGGTCAGGTATCACCACTCTCCTGAGAGGAAAACCGCCGTTTTAGCACTGAACCAGAACCGCCAGCACTCCAACGACCCCTAGAACCAAAATGACCATCATCACAGCCAGCACTCCAACGACCCCTAGAACCAAAATGACCATCATCACACGTCAAAACATAATTTCTAGAATGAGTTAAGTTGTTATTTTTGATCGAATTTTTTTTCAAATAATAAGTAAGATTTCACAAAATAATTTTAATTTCAGTTTATGGTTTATTAATTTTAATTTACAGTTGGTTTTATCCATCACGGATCATCACCAAAAACAACATTTCCACTTCCACTTTCCGTTTTAGTGGTGGGCGGGGCTCGTACGCTTCTTTGCCCGGCACTTTTCAAAATAAAAGTTCTTCCGTTTGACAAAAATATTACTTTATTAAAGGGAGACCAAACGTCCTCTTTTGGCCGGACATTTTTTGTCTGTGGCTCCTATTTAAAAGCCGTTAAAGGAAAAAAAAAAAAAACATTGAAAATGGGATTTGCCACAACTCACAGCATCACATATCTTCCCACGGTTCATTTCACCATATTTAATCATATTTCAAACACAAAAATGTGTTTCTATTTTCCAAAAAACAGACGATAGATGTCTTCCAACATGTTTTCCATAATATGCTTGCCTATGTAAGCAGTTTCAGATATTGGTTTTCTTATTATGGAATACATGTGTTTCTTTCTTTTAATGAACATACCTGCATTTAATAAAATGGTTCGGTTCTCTGCTATAACCCATGTTAATACAACTGGAGTTCTTTAATATTTAATTTCACAACCTCTGTGTAATTTCTGTCAAGGTATAACATACAAGAATGAGAGGAAGGTTTTTTCACATTAAAGCTCCAACAAAAGGAAAAGTATCTTTGCTTCCTCATATTTACAGGTTTCCTGGAAAAAAGCCAAGCAGTACAGAGGGATTTGTCACAGATATTGGTAAGCTTTTGCAGCTTGCGAGTGAAGTGTGTATTAAAGTAGGGCTGCCACGATTCATCGATTAGTCACGTTATGGTCGACGAACAAAATCGTCGACAACTAATTTAGTAAGTCGACGCGTCGTTTTTTTTTTTTTTTTTTTTTACTTTGCTTTTCTATCCAAACTGCGGCTGCAGCTTCCACTGCCTTTCTGTCACACACACACACACACACACACACACACACACGCGCAGTAAGTGGTAATCGGCGTCAGGCCTGACTGTACCGTAAATGAATACCCATAACACAGACCCTCCAGGAATTCGCGATGTTGCGATTTGAAACTTCAGTGAACCCGTGAATTCAGGGCGGTGTTGTAATTTTAACCAATCACCACGATTTTTCCACAACTTCCCACGCAGTCTGCCCGGAATTCAACTCTGCGGTCAGGGAAGGCCGCACGGTGCGCAGGATCCCTTGTGGGACCTCTCCACATTTTTTCCTCAGTGGCGCTTGTGCCGTGACGCTCTGGTTGGCTGGAAAGGCTCGAGGCGAAGGTGGCTCACGGCTCCGACCTCGCCGTTTTCCCGGGGCTGTGGGACTCCATTAAAGGGTTAATGAGCATCATCTTAATTGTTCTTATTTTCAGTTAGCTCATACTTCAAGCTGAAAGCTAATGACTGATCAGCTGCATGCTGATGCGATACGCTATATTTTTACAGTCAAGTTTACGTATGATTCCGATAGTCGACTAATCGAAAAAATAATCGGTGATTAGTACGACTATCAAAATAATCGTTTGTGGCAGCCCTAGTGTACACCAACACTGCTATGCATTGCACAGTTGGACCAGGCAGGAAATACGTACCCTACCGAGTGGTTTTTCTCGCTGGGTTTGGCTCCTGTTCTTTGTAGCCCGGGGCTGAGCCGATGTCAGTTGGCTGCACAGCTGACCAAACTAACAACGTTTACAACCACTACTTAGCAATCTTGCTATCAGGGAAGTCTGTAAATCACCCGCATCAGTAGTGGTGGTTTCTAAAGTTGCGCTACACAATCCAGCCCCTGGCTGCAAGCCCACACCTGTTGCCTGCTAATGGCAGATTTCAGTTGCAGCAGTGATGTCAGTTTTAGCTACTTTAGCAAGTCTTGAAGCTATCTGTCCATCACAGTAGAGGACAGTCAGAGGACATCAGAGGTAAAGCGCAAGACATATTCTGTATAAATATGATCCAAACTGAATGAATAAAGTTAGAAAGTTGTGCTTTGTACAGTGAGGCCCGGCCATAGATACATGCCCAGCCCTCAGAATCCCTGATAGACTGTAAAAAACAGGAATAAATAAGTATAACGGCCGAGTCAGGAGTCCATCATCAACTTTACTTTATCAGGACATGACAAACTCATATACAATACAGAAGACCCAAAAGTTGACTTTTGTCCATTGCAGGGCCAGATATTTCTTTTATACAGTGCTAGTCATACTATAGGCGATCAACACTGGTGTGTGAGTGAGATGCCTTGATCCAAAACTCTCCTCTGCTAATCTCCCAACATTGTCTCTAAGTATTTAGAGAGAAAAAACACAATCCAGTAAGATCCTCAGCGGCGCCAGGCCTAACACGGCGTCTAAGGCCGCTCGACGCTGCTAAACATTAAACAGATATGACAGCTTTCTGCAAGACTGGCCCTTAGTCGCAGATTTAATCTCCCCAGGCGAGCTCTGTCCTGCCGGCTCACCTCGCTGCTTTTTTTTTTTTTTTTTTCTGAGAAAACCAAACAGCTCAACATAACCCAGAGGAGGGCTTAATATAATCTTTCCACTTTGAACGATCTCATCTTTTTAACTCTCTGCTAAGTGGGAGGAGGAGTGGAGGGAAAGACAGGGGAATGAGGTGGCATTGATGATGGAGAAACATGCCAGTCTTTCACTCTTTTTTGGCCTGCCCCAGTTTATGTCTCTCTCCTTCTCCCTGCTTCTTCAATGAGAGAAGGTGCATTGCTGCCTTCCTCCTCCACCTATTCTCTTCCTCGTGTCCAAACGCAGAACAGCCCTTCTGGGAGAAGAGAAAAGCAAAAAGGCTGTTTACTTGATTTTCACCCCTATTATCCGCAGAACCCGAAGGTCAGCCGTCAATACGCTCTTAGACGATGGGTTTTTTTCGAAAATTGTGAGTAAAAATTTTAAAATAATTGCAGCACTTCTGCCATAATCTTTAATGTCAAGCTGCAGACTCAACAAGTGAAGCTTCACTCAAAATGCTCTCAGTTGGAAAGGGTAAAAAAAAAAAAAAAAAAAAGTGAAAGAGTTGCATGTTGATCAGGTACTTATCCACCACTGACAGATTTTAACATATTTCAAATATCAACTTTGCATATTTAAACATGAGTGGATAACTTTCTTTCCACTTTCAGAACTTCCTGAAAGTCAAAATATCCCTCCCTAACTGTTGAGAACTTGTCCAAGATGTGTGTCGAGTAGACATGTGTTTCTTTGTGAGTATTTCAGGCCATTCCACTCCTAACATGTAAAATGGGCAGTTTGTTCAGCGACCCAGATCTCTAAACCAATTTCTGGCAACATCCGACACCTACGTCGCACAGGGTACCACAGTTTATAATGTGAAGCTCTATTAAGCTCAAATGGAAACAACAACTGGATAGTGAATCCCATTTCAGCAGTTTATCAGTTTCACAAAGAGAATGTGCAGTGCAGGTGCCCCCACCAGCCAGTGATGGAGTGTTCTTGTTGATGCAACGCTCATTGTAGCGTCGATCCCAGAGTGCTTACATAGAGACAAAACAGAGCTGGATGTTGAAGGAGTGTTACCACAAGGGGGTACTGAACAATCTGTTGGAATCTGGAAGGGTGAATCGGCCTTTTATGCTGGTGCTGAGGTAATCAGGCAGGTGAGAGGGCCATACCCAGTTGCACACACACATACAGAGACAGACAAAAGAGACAAGGGAAGGAGAAAACAACAGTAACACTAGAAAGTAGTTGGCAAACAGCTTCCACTTAGCGAGCACATTTAATGATAAATCCAGCAAGAATCTTCATGTAAATTAGGACAATTTCCAGACTTTGCATAATGGAATGGAAAATAAAAAACTTTTATTGAGCAATGTTTTTTCTTCCCTTTTTCTTTTTGCAGCTCTTTGTGATCTCAAAAGAAGTTGAGTTGTATTTTCTCTCTGCAGCTTCCCAAGGTACAGAGATGGTTCTTGGTTATTGAAACATGCTTTTGACAGATTTTAAGGGCAGCTCGATTAAGGTGAACCTTTGCACCCCTTTCAGACTACAGATGTTTTTGAAGCGGCAGTGAAATTTACTATTTGGATCATTAGAGAAGAAACGGAGTTGGATTTCATCAGTGAAGTTGTTCTTATTCCCTGACACAGCTCGGATTAATATTAAGTGAAGTTGGCTGTTTCACCACTTGACAGAATAGAAGGAAGTAAGCCAATCTTTGATGGTCACGTTTGCATGCAGCCAATGAAACTATGTATATATAAAATATGAAAAAAAAAAACAGCAGTTATAAATATACCTGCATGAATAATTCATCTCTGTTTCATTAGTTTCATTTATTTAGACGGCTTCAGAAAAAAGCTACTTGAGTTTCTCACATTCTCAGGAGTATTACTTTATGTCTGGTCTGGAGTTATTCTGTTTCTCAGATGTTCTGTAGAATAGTCAAACAGCTTGTCCATTACGTCCAAAGAAATAAAGGTTGGTTTGTGGGTATTTGTTTGTATCCCATCTGGTAATGATGTTTTGAAATACAGGATACAGTAAATGCATGCATGAATGGGTAGCAGCCATAATGAAGTTATTCTTCATTCATAGTGTTTTCTTCAGAGTGTAAAATCTAATTAAAAGACCGCCTGTTTGTTGTTGTTTTTTTTTTTCTCTTGTGAAGTGTTTTAAGTAAAATCAGTAATTTCTTCTTGGTATTAGCCCGTCTCACTTGACATTTCATCGTGGATTAGTTTTCCTGGTGAATTATTATGAGGTTATTTTTATTTGTTGTGTTAGAATGTTGAGTTCGCGGGAGAGTTTCCTTCACTCTCTGCTCTCTCCCTCCTCTGCTTGCATGTGCTGTGGCGACGCTACGCACCTTCAGCTGCATCTCATTGGTCGCTTATTGAAAAGGCCGGTGGCACCACAGGTCAGTAATTGAAATAATTAAAACCCGAGTGCTCGAACCACTTCAAGCAGTGCAAACTTCCGAGGTCAGGTATCACCACTCTCCTGAGAGGAAAACCGCCGTTTTAGCACTGAACCAGAACCGCCAGCACTCCAACGACCCCTAGAACCAAAATGACCATCATCACACATCAAAACATAATTTCTAGAATGAGTTAAGTTGTTATTTTTGATTGATTTTTTTTCAAATAAGTAAGATTTCACAAAAAAATGATTTAAATTTCAGCTTATGGTTTATTAATTTTAATTTAAAGTGGT